>NC_051159.1:6280528-6405376 GCF_013339745.2 Dermacentor silvarum
ATAGAAAGAAAACGCGCGTCGGGAAACGAACGCCTTGTGCACCGCAGCGCACTTAGCTACGTACGAGAAAGAAAGAGAGCGCGCGTCGGGAACGATAGAAAGAAAACGCGCGTCGGGAACGAAACGCCCTTGTGCACCATGCAGCGCACTAGCTCGTACGAGAAAGAAAGAGAGCGCGCGTCGGGAACGATAGAAAGGACAAAGCGCCGTCGGGAACGAACGCCCTTGTGCACCGCAGCGCACTTAGCTACGTACGAGAAAGAAAGAGAGCGCGCGTCGGGAACGATAGAAAGAAACGCGCGTCGGGAACGAACGCCCTTGTGCACCGCAGCGCACTTAGCTACGTACGAGAAAGATAGAGAGCTGCGCGTCGGGAACGATAGAAAGAAAACGCGCGTCGGGAACGAACGCCCTTGTGCACCGCAGCGCACTTAGCTACGTACGAGAAAGAAAGAGAGCGCGGTCGGGAACGATAGAAAGAAAACGCGCGTCGGGAACGAACGCCCTTGTGCACCGCAGCGCACTTAGCTACGTACGAGAAAGAAAGAGAGCGCGCGTCGGGAACGATAGAAAGAAAACGCGCGTCGGGAACGAACGCCCTTGTGCACCGCAGCGCACTTAGCTACGTACGAGAAAGAAGAGAGCGCGCGTCGGGAACGATAGAAAGAAAACGCGCGTCGGGAACGAACGCCCTTGTGCACCGCAGCGCACTTAGCTACGTACGAGAAAGAAAGAGAGCGCGCGTCGGGAACGATAGAAAGAACGCGCGTCGGGAACGAACGCCCTTGTGCACCGCAGCGCACTTAGCTACGTACGAGAAAGAAAGAGAGCGCGCGTCGGGAACGAACGCCCTTGTGCACCGCAGCGCACTTAGCTACGTACGAGAAAGAAAGAGAGCGCGCGTCGGGAACGATAGAAAGAGAACGCGCGTCGGGAACGAACGCCCTTGTGCACCGCAGCGCACTTAGCTACGTACGAGAAAGAAAGAGAGCGCGCGTCGGGAACGATAGAAAGAGAACGCGCGTCGGGAACGAACGCCCTTGTGCACCGCAGCGCACTTAGCTACGTACGAGAAAAGAAAGAGAGCGCGCGTCGGGAACGATAGAAAGAGAACGCGCGTCGGGAACGAACGCCCTTGTGCACCGCAGCGCACTTAGCTACGTACGAGAAAGAAAGAGAGCGCGCGTCGGGAACGATAGAAAGAAACGCTGTCCCACCGCTAGCCGCACTTAGCTACGTACGAGATAAGAAAGAGAGCGCGCGTCGGGAACGATAGAAAGAAAACGCGCGTCGGGAACGAACGCCCTTGTGCACCGCAGCGCACTTAGCTACGTACGAGAAAGAAAGAGAGCGCGCGTCGGGAACGATAGAAAGAAAACGCGCGTCGGGAACGAACGCCCTTGTGCACCGCAGCGCACTTAGCTACGTACGAGAAAGAAAGAGAGCGCGCGTCGGGAACGATAGAAAGAAAACGCGCGTCGGGAACGAACGCCCTTGTGCACCGCAGCGCACTTAGCTACGTACGAGGAAAGAAAGAGAGCGCGCGTCGGGAACGATAGAAAGAAAACGCGCGTCGGGAACGAACGCCCTTGTGCACCGCAGCGCACTTAGCTACGTACGAGAAAGAAAGAGAGCGCGCGTCGGGAACGATAGAAAGAAAACGCGCGTCGGGAACGAACGCCCTTGTGCACCGCAGCGCCCCTAGCTACGGACGAGAAAGAAAGAGAGCGCGCGTCGGGAACGAGAGAAAGAGAACACGCGTCGGGAACGAACGCCCTTGTGCACCGCAGCGCCCCTAGCTACGGACGAGAAAGAAAGAGAGCGCGCGTCGGGAACGATAGAAAGAAAACGCGCGTCGGGAACGAACGCCCTTGTGCACCGCAGCGCCCCTAGCTACGGACGAGAAAGAAAGAGAGCGCGCGTCGGGACCGATAGAAAGAAACGCGCGTCGGGAACGAACGCCCTTGTGCACCGCAGCGCCCCTAGCTACGGACGAGAAAGAAAGAGAGCGCGCGTCGGGAACGATAGAAAGAAAACGCGCGTCGGGAACGAACGCCCTTGTGCACCGCAGCGCCCCTAGCTACGGACCAGAAAGAAAGAGAGCGCGCGTCGGGAACGAGAGAAAGAGAACACGCGTCGGGCGTCGGGAACGAACGCCCTTGTGCACCGCAGCGCACCTAGCTACGGAAGAGAGAGAAAAACGCCGGAAGCGTTCTCCGGAAGCCGGAAGCTGGATTGCGGAACCGGAAGCGGAACCGGAAGTGGAAACTGAAGCGGAAGTCGGCTTTCGGTTGTACTATACATATACATATATATGTATATATGCGTATACATACATATACATACATAGCCGTCTCCATGCCAACCAGAGCTACGGACTTACTCCATCTAGTGAACACTTCATAAAACTACAGGTGGCTACATACGGAGGAAGGACAGACCCACGCCCTAAGGAGCTTCGCCCCTGAAAAAAGCGAGGACTAGTTACAGGTTTCTAATTAGAGTAAGCGCCTTTTATCTTACCCATGGCCCTGCTGAAGCTTTTAAAATATCTCATAGGATGCGCCTTCATGTGTTTTCGTATCCTTTATCTAGATACATAGATTAGAATTACTTCGTGAGCTAAAAAAATCAAGGGCACCGAACACGACACAGCAGATTGGGGCAATGAAATTTCAGGGACACCTTTTGAATATGCCATCAATCATGTAGCGTCTCCAACCCCCCCCCCCCCCCTCATATAGCTTATTAAACATAATATTCATCTGGTGCCTATGGAAATAATGTTGATTACCTGGAATGACCATCTGCAAGACGCGCTGTTTGTGTTGACAGTGCAAATTAAGAAATTCGTGCATTGTGATAAAATGTCCTGAATTGGCGATCGCACGTTTTCAGGCCGATCGGACGAAAAACACTGTCCTTGGCTATTCCGGTTTAATAGAGCGCTTCAGAAATAATTTATTCTTGTTACGGGCGCACAATATGTCACAAAATACTGGTTTAGCATCTTGTAAGTAGCTCGCAAGGTGTAACTGGTGTAACTGTAATAGGACGAAGTCATTCATTTACAGAAGCGTACGCATACGGTCTTGTTGATTCATGACTTGAGCGAAAACCGCGCGAAATAGCAGCACGTGACAAAAAGAGCGCTTCAGCTCTGTTATCTCTCCTTTTCTCACGTCCTGTATTTTTCGCGCTGTTTCCGCTCAAGTCATTGATTTACTCATGACGTAATGCCATTTGCTGTTATACCGAGATTAGATCTTCGTCTCACGAATGTACCTTCGCTGCTGCTTGTACCGTCGTACCTGACGATATAAAGCACGTAAGGCGATTCTTTTATTACTCAACTTGAATGCAGATATGATCAGGGGTGAAGCTTGGTTATGCTGCATATAGCTTCTTTTTTCAAAGGTTTCCGTTGCAGGGGCATTGTTTCTGCTAGATCTAGTTCATAATGCATATGTGCCATTGATCAGCTTGTGCAGATGGTCATTTGATTACTGTGTTTTTTTTCTCCCTGTCTTTTGCAGAACTCACCTGGGGAGCTTACGGTAAGGGTTGGTTCTGTGTAACTTTCTGGTGTTTTAAGGAGTAACACAACGAGAGAAGTAGGTGGTAACGTGTTCATAGCACAAAAATACTAAGGAAATAAGGAACAGGCAGAGAGTGGAACTTCCTTAGTATGCGTCTGTTGTGAACACCATCGAAACCAACTGTTACCAACTCGCCCAAGCTTGCCTCGAATGGAATTCAGTCATTAGTAACTTCAGTTAATGAATAACAGCTCCTTCAATTGATTTTAGTACAGCTAGCTAATTCTTCAGCGCATTAAAACGTTAGCAATTATTGCTTGCTCAATTTTTATTAAAATTATAAATGTTCGGGGTAAGAAATCGCTGGGTGGGCATCTGGACATAGTAGTTACAATAAAAGTGTTTATGACTAATCTTTGTACCAGTAGAAAAACTAGATCCCGCTTCATTTGTGTTGTCAATGATGGCAATAGTTCAGAATTCACCAATTCTAATTAAAAATAGACTCCATCCTCCCAGTTCTATACTGGCTTACATGTCATTTTGCATCCACCTCAGTTAAAATTTTGCGAGTAATGTAAACGCCTTAAAAGTTCAAGAAAATATTTTCTGCCCATTAAATACATCGAAGATGGCTCTTAATAAATAATACTGAAGGAGTTCGATTTGTTGAGAGTTCTCGCTCTTTTCAGTCTACGTGAAGTACCTTTGTGAAATATTTATGCGAAACAAAAAAGGTCCGAAAAAACGAGATAGTGAAAAGAGACATAAGCAGTGCTTCGTTGAATGCTTATGAGCGGTTGTTTACAAGATCCCGGTCATGCGGCCCTGTTTCATTAGCCAGACAGGCCGCTGTATTATTGATCGTCTACGGGAGCGAGCGCACTCGCTTGAGGACTCATTTGCCAGTAATTTGGCAGAACACGGTAAAAAAATGCTTGTCAGCAAATTCTACAAAGCTACACATTTCTTGAACGCGAGAGAAAGCGACATTCATTCCCGTGTGATTAGCGAATCTTTTCATACATACCAACGCGGTCATTCTTGTGTCAGCGTGTCTTCGGTATGTCTCAATTGTAGTGACATACGCAATTTATTAAATGCGTGATAACATGCCGAAAACAGTGGCCGGAGAAGAAATTGGTATTTTCATGATCTCTGCGGATTATCGTGCTTATACAGGTTTTCTTTAGCTGCACCAAAAAAAAATATTGCCTGTGTGAGCACAATTGTAATCCTTGATCTAAATTACTCGATGATGCGGCTTCGACGAGAAATTAAAAGTTAAATAATTAACAGAATTTCCCTAACTACTATTTTTTATAATTATTGTTAGGGACATATTTAAATCTACGAATTAGGACCGCCGAGTTCGCAGGGCTCATTCACTTTGAACAAAACGCCAATGCATTTCGTTGGACAATTTGGAAATGAATACCTTATAACTGCTGCAGTCCTGAGAAATTTTTCTAAGTGGAATCACCTTGCGAACTCACCCGCTATAATTCGTAAATTGAAATAGGTGCCGTAAAGTAATTATTTAAGAAGTTTATTAGAATAATTATGTTATTATTTAATGAAGCATTTCGATTTCTCGTAGAACGCATGGCCGCCTCATTGAGTAATTTAGATCAAGAATTTGAATTCTGCTATCTGCCACACACAATTTTTTTAGTTTTTGTACCAGCAAAACAAAAAGATTACTCCATCTTCCGCTAAAGGGAACTATGTGTGGATGCGAAGCAGCGGGGCGATGGTTTCGCAGCAGCGGCCCGAGCGCTCATCGCGGCGCTGCACAGGAGAGAGATTGAGGCGCGTGTGCTCCGTCATTTTCATACCGCGGAACTACCGTGGTGCCCCCAGCGGAGTATGCAGCTGTCGCACCACCTGTCGTGCGCGCCGCTTCGGATTCCTAGAGGAGAGAGAGGGGGAGGGGACGCGCGTGCGCTGGGGGGTGTGGCACGCGGGTGGCGCTCCGTACAGTAGAGGATTCCTAGAGGAGAGAAAGGGGGGAGCGTAGAAGAGGAGAGAGAGGGGGAGGGGACGTGCATGCGCTGTGAGGGTGTGGGACGCCGCGGGACGCAGGAGGGACGGACAAAGCCCCCGCCATAAGCTGCTTCGCATGTAAAAAACACCGGGTTTATTGAATTGATACGCAACAAACATTTATTGTTTGCCAGATCATGTCTGTCGTCTTCACTCCGTTCTGTTGTTTTCGCTGATCGATTTCCTTCTAAATACGCTGAAGAACTTTTGCTGTTAAAGGAAGCTGCTAAAAGCCTTGCGAAGGCTTTGAAACTTATCCGCTTATGACGAGGCCTATTGAAGGGAGGCACATTGTGCAACCACTGAAGAACGTCCTAACTACGCAGTGCCTAAGGCAGAGGGGAATAGTTATCACTTCTCAACATTTTAGTAGCCATGCCTGCTACGGGAGCCGTAAAGGAAGGTCGCGTAATAAATTTGGCAACTAGGGGAGTAGGTTAAAAGATTTGATGTATGCTGTACATTGGAATCCTTTCTTATAAAAAGTTATCAGAGAAGCTACAGAAATTCAGAGAATTGTCTCTTAATGCATAGAATTCGTTGGTACGTCTGTTACTTAGCTTTTCATTTTATTTCTCTGCTGCCAAATTTCAAGTTGGTGTACCCGCAAAATTTTAAGTTGGCCCTCCCCCAAATTAAAGTGACACACCTCTATATCTCTCCCAAATTTAGGTTGACCCACTCGCAAATTCAAGTTGGCCCATCCCCAAATTTATGTAGCCTCACCCCAATTCCATGTTGGCCCACCCCCAAATTTTGGTCAGCCCACCAAAATTTCAAGGTGCCCCACCCCTAAATTTAGGTTGGACCAACACCATATTACCCCCAAATTTAGGTTGGCCAACCGTAAATATTAACTAGGCCCACCCGAAAATTTAGATTGGCCCACTCCCAAATTTAGGTTCGCCCATCCCCATGTAAACCCAAAATTAGGTTGACCCAATCCCAATTTCCCTAATTGCCCCCCCCCCAATATTTGAAATTGGCTCACCCCAAATTTACATTCGCATATCCGAAATTTCAAGTATCCCAAATTTTAGGTAAGCCCGCCCACAAATTTAGATTGGTCCCTTCCGAATTTAGGTTGTGTCACCCCAAATTTTAATTTGGCCCACATAAAATTCACTTTACCCACCCCTATATCACCTTCAAGTTTAGGTTGCCCCACCCCCATATAACCAGCAAATTTAGCTTGGCCCAACCTCATATCATGCTTAAGTTTAGGTTGGGCCACCCCAAATTTGCAGTTTGTCTACCCCTCAAATTTAGGTTGGCCTACCCAAATATTAAGTTGGCCCAGCACGATATCACCCGCAAAATTTGGTTGGGCTACCCTTATAACTCCCTCAAATTTAGGTCCAGTTCTGTCCCTTGTCACGAAAGTCGCACACGAAGTTCAGTGCTAAGCAAAATGGTCAGTACCGCTGTAGTAGGCAGGACATGAAGAGTATTTTTGTTTACTGTTCGGAAGCAAAATTTCTTTTATCACCCCTAAATTTAGGTTGAGCCACTCCCAAACTCAAGTTAGCCCACCCCAACGCCTTGTATTTTCTGTGAAACATTATGTATTCCTATGAGGAAATGTGTCACGCCTTTGGCGTTACAGGCACGATTCTTTTACTAGAATTGATGGGGTACTCGCTACACATTAAAAGAGTCTACAAGTGTCTATTCATTGTTCTGCCTCGCCAACAAACACACCTAAGCAGAAAAAATTTGCTCATTCGCATACAACAGAAACAGGACCGAAGGAAAAGATGAGCCATGTCATACTTTTGCATTCACAAGTTTCCAATATTTTCAAATGATAGGTAACGAGGTGCCAGAACATTTAAAGGTGTCTAAAGTGAAGCAGTCAAACAACTGAATATTTTAAACGATAATTTGTTTTATTTTTTTTTGCATCTTGGATCAATAATTAGCATCTAGATATTTCTCTCACTACTTTTCCCTCATTTCTCAATCTATTGCAGGTTTTTCTAGAGCATCTACCATGTCCATCCTGTCGCTATTTTGCATCGTCATGAGCTTAAGCATCTATAGTATTTGCATCCCGGATTAGAAGAAGGTGAGTTGTTTGAGTTAAAATTTTTTTTTCGCTCTTTCAAACACCTCTAAAGGGGTATGGACATCCCTAAGTGCAACAGCCATCTTCCTTTATCGGTGGACCGACTCGCGGATGGGCCCGCGCTATTCCGAATTCCGTCAAAACCGGGAGTGAACACGCTACCCCAGCGGGAAAAAAAACTGATTATCCCAATGCCTTTCATTGCACATGGTGCACTGGGAGCTCTAGGCAGTGTGTTTCAGTGCCTTGGAGCACAGTGTATTGTAATGGCAGTACTGGGAGCTCATTGGGGCGCTGTGCGGATGCTGGTTCCAATCATTCTGGGAGCTGGTCACATTAGAATTCATAGTGACGTGCCTCGGTACATACTATTTTACCTATGAAAACGCCGGACCGTGCTGGAGCACTGGAAAGTTTGTTGGCAGCACTCAGCTTCGGTGCTTCCCGCTTCTTACATGGCCCGGTGAAAAAGTAAATATGACCTTATTTGAATCACTCATGATTGTAACTACACTCTAACAGTCATTCAATTTTTCATGATTAATCAATTCTGTCCCTTGTGCCGAACTTCGCACACGAAGTACAGCGCTAAGCAGAATGGTCGGTACGGCTGTAGTAGGCGGGACACCAAGAGTATTTTTGTTTACAGTTCGGAAGCAAAATTTCTTTTATATAGAGGTGAACAATAGCTCAGGGAGTCGCCGCGAATCCCGTATCCATCAAATGCATCGCTTTTTTTCTCTATTTTCCTGTTCACTTCGATAGACTTTTTTCATTCTGGGTAGCACATTCTATACAGATAAACTAGCTTCAATTTGCCTCTCGTGCACACAACGATACTCAGATATGTGTTCCGCTGCATACAAGAGGCAAGAAGGCTAATAGAAAGTGGCTGTTGCGTGGCAAGAGAAGTAAACTATACTCGTGCACAACTTTCTGTGGCAATGAAGGGAAAGCTACGGAGACAAAGCACTCACAAGTGAGAGCGCTTCTGAAAAGAGTCCCGTGTTTAAATTCACGTTAGTTTAGGCTGGGAAAGAGAACATAATCACCCCATTAGCAACAGTTTAATAGCACAAAACACACCACTGAGTATTGATGACCCTATCTTGAAAGCGGTCTGCAAAGGCCACACAGTTGCACCAAGGGCGTGTCGCTTCGTGTGCGCCGTGTTCTTGCCGCTTAGTTCGCGTTGAAGTGATGGGCAGCATGAAGGGCAATTCGCTCGTTGCTGCTGCCGCTCGTTCTCACGCCATCGTATTGACAGCCGCGGTCATCGAGTGAGATGTGTTCATGTTTGTCTGTGTGTGGGCGACACCATGCTTGTTAGTTTATGTACTAAGCCAATGTTTACAAGTTTATACGGCCGGTAAGCTACTGTCCTTACTTCGTGTACCTGTCCAATAATTTGCTATTGCAATCGAGTGAAACTACGTCATTCTTTTGTTGCAGTGTATGCGGTTTAGTGTATTCATAATTGGCACATTGAAAATAGTAGAAAATAATTTAAAAGCTCATTTTCGGCCCCAGCCAGTGCCCCATGCGTTTCGCGTCCCTGCGTCCAGTGTCCCAGTGGTAAGGCACTGATAAATCAACTTACCTCACATTTTCCCGCTTATTGGTTCCTGTAATGTGACAGTAATTCTAGCTAATGATACTCAACGCTTTCTTGAAAGAGACAAGAGTGGCAAAATGGGCTTGTTGGTTTATCATGAAGGCAGTATTTCAGCACTTAGTATGGATGCGGACAAAGAAGGAGACGTAGGAACACACAGGCGCTACACTTCTTTGTTGTGAGTAGCGCCTGTGTGTTCGTACGTCTCCTTCTTTGTCCTCGTCCTTACTAAGCGCTGAAATACTGCCTTCTTGAAAGAGACCCATACCATCATCTAAATTCCTGAAATCGTGTTACACTGTGGTGGTTGCTAACGTGATTCTTTATTTGAATCCAAACAAATCATACAGCTGCGAGAGCATTACTATTTTACCATTTAAAGCTTTGGCAGCATTTTTTGCGTCCAATTAGCCTATATGTGCAGCCTCATTATTTTGGAAAATACTTGTCAAACACTGAAAGTTCCATGTGTTATTCCATTCTAAAAAATTGGCCTTTCAATTGTCTAAACCGTATCGCCAATTATTGCTCCTTCCGAGATTTTAAGTTAGCTGAGCACGTCAATAACAGAACACTATCGGCTTTATTTTCTAAGTTGTATCCCTCGGGAACAGTGAAGATATAAAAGAAAAAATTGACCGAAGTTGCGCGCATATGTGCTACAGATAAATCATGAATGCCTTGTATCAATCAAGGAATAAACGCTCGAGTGTTTTGAGAGGTCAAAAAACGACGTTTTACACAAACCTGAAATATTGTTCGGTAAATTTTAAAAAAAATCTGGTATCGTGGATGATGAGTTGTTAAACGCGGACTAACTCATCGATATCAATTTACAAAAGTAAACGAATGTTGTGCCAACTCGGGAGTTGTTAGCCATGGTTTGCTGCAAATATTTATCATGGCGTCGTTTGTCTTTAGCTCATACGTCAATTATTTCATTTACATACCATCCACACAGCGCGTTAGCTTCCACGGGGATGAATCCAACATTTTTTTCTGGAGTTAAACTAGCTGTACACTAGACGTTCACGGTGGTGCTTTGCGAAAGGTAACACGCGAGCGCGTGGCCTGTGCTCTGCGCCGCCTGCATGTGACAGCGAGTAGCAGCAAGAGGAAGCCTGTCCGCATTTGGCGTCATCTATTGGCTGCCAGAATAACCAGACACGGCTGACAGGCAATGGTGTCTAGCATAATAATGATTGGCAATGGGAAACGCTATAATGGTTTCGCATTTCCACACGTAAGCAGTCTTAAATGTCTGCCGAATTCTTCATAACAGAGAGTAACATTTCTGCAATCACACACTATAAAAGCACGCAATAACTGCGCACTACCTATTGCTTTGACAGATATGAATATTTTACCCCATAAATAATTGGGTGCATGACACTTCTATTTTAGTTTCTATTAGGATTCGTATGCTTGTTTTGACTGAAATTTGCGCTCATCATCAGGAATTGAACTGTGACAAAAGGTAAACAAATACGTAAAATGACATTGTTGGTACTATGAGCAACGTGTCATTGGAATGTCATAAGTGTTCCGTGGAAATATGGTCATATAGCCTGCAGGATAAAAAATTATTTTATTACACTTTAAGAGATTTCATGTCAAAGACACAGCATACACGCACATAAAAGTATTAGCAAAGGTAGCTGTGCCACGATCAATTCGTTGAGAATCATAAGAAGTTCGAATGTGCAGTGCATTACACCAGGGTCTTTCTCAAGATGAGTCTTTCTCAAGATTTCTCAAGCGCTGCTTTCGCTGCATCATTGAGCGAGCCTGAAGCGAGCGTTCTCATCAAGCCGCGATCTGCCTGTGTTCATGCTCGCCCTACATTTAGACGTAAACAGTCAATTATTGTAAGTCTGCTGAGGGCGCGATATTTGCGCTCTCCGGTGCCCCAGTTTCTTTTTGCAGGGTGATTTTGGGCAGAATTTATTAGGCTGCAAAAATTTCTGGAACCTCTTACGATCACCATGGAGGACAGGCATTAGGACCAATCGTCTGACGATATTGCTTAAAATGTCAACTGATATCAGTTTCATACTTACTCATGTAATGCTTAGCTCGAGTCACTTTAATATGCACGCCTCCGTAGCAAAAGAAACCCCCGACGAAGTCGCTTATACCCTCGCCTCCTGCATATGTACATGTTTTCTAAACACTTCTAAACACTGTACAGAAACAATGGAATTATGGAAGGGCAGGCTGAGAAGCCTCGCCTTTCAAGCTTTGCTGTCTCGAAATTCAACCCTTGCTTAGCACTGTATATGTTTCCATGTTTTACTCATAAATCATTCATTTTTCGTTTCAGGAAAGTAAAAACCAAGATCACGGTAGAAGGAAGTTCAGGGCAAGTTATATTAATAGAGAAATACGATTAAAGAACAAGAAAAATAAGCAGATAAAGCTGGACTCTCGGACCATGATTGCGCTTCCCTTGTTCATCGCGAGAACAGGCTTATGGAGGCCTAAGTGGGGTACTATGGTTAAAGGCCGTGTCGTAGGCGAGGCAGGCGCATAGGTGGCTGATGAGAGCATGCAGCAAGCACATTCCACTGATTTACTGGCGAGAGCGAATGGCTCGAGGAGCCCAAGCATACCCCAGAAACATGCCTAAGTGTAGCTGAAGGGAGAGGATGGCGCCACTAGAGAGCTTTCTCTCCGGTAGACAATAGAAAAGTCAAAAGCCCATGTCTGCCGCTTCAGACCTCGGCGGGGTACCTATCTAACGAGTTTTTAACAGATTATCTTAGCGAGGCGATTGAAGTAGAGGCAGAAGTATAAGCTGTCTTCTCAGCTTGGTACAGGATCGGAAAAGGGTCGTCTTATTAGGGAGCAAAGGTCAGTCTAATGTCTTCGACCCACGCCGACGGACGGAGGCGTGGGTCGACATGTTGAATTTCTCGCTTAACAAGATGTCTTAAATATAAGCTTCGTTGTAGTCGATAAACAGCGCCCCGAGTTGATTCAACACGCTCTTGAGCGTTGGGGGGTGCTGAAAGCAATGGGGCGTAAAATTTACGCAACAACCCCAGAGCCGTGCCGTAAAGAATTTCTGCTGCGGTGTACGTTAGGTCTTCCTGAACCCTTTCAAGGTCACCTACGTATTGGTGCGGCTCCCGTTTCTGTCCAGCCATGTTCCTTTTGACATTTATTTTTCCAGGTATGAATGGGAGGACCATACCAGGAGAGCATTTATATACTTGTCATTTTTTTTATTTCTACACAACCACGAATAATCCTTGTGTTCGTTTTATAATATCTGACAGCAAAAAAAAAAAAAAAAAGAAAAGAAAACCGTGGGCAGCTTTTACTAGTGGTGCAAGGCTGGAGTAAACAGCGGAGCTGGTGATTGACCTAGCTTCTTCCAGGTTTTCTTAGTCTTGGCTAAGTTTTGCTAGGAAATGGTAAGTGATGCTAGGCACGGTAAGCTGAATGGGCTCGCCGCCGACGCGCAGATTAGCGCTTTCCGCGCTTCAAGATGAGCGGCTTCTTCCGGTGTCTGGATCTTTGGTCGTCCAATGTCAAGTGTACATGTACTCGCCAGAGAGTCAACGAGAGTTCTGCCGCCGTCATGGCGGCTCCGAACTTTATCTCCCCGGTGACGTCACGGCCAAGCTGCGCCTCCACACTTGCCGGGGCGTGGCTGGTCGAAACCTGCCGATCCGCCGCCAGAGGTGCTTGCTGCAGTCACGGGGACCGCGTGCGTTCGGCGAGAACGCGGGGGAAGGGGGAAACGCGGACGGCGTCGGCAGCAGCTCTGCGCTTTGCCTCGTTGGTGCTGCTAAAATTTTCTCTCTCTCTCTCTCTCTCTCTCTCTTTCTCATTTTCTCTTTGCCTCTCCCGAGCATAGCGCGCGTAGAGCGCATGCTCTGCTTCCCTCTCCTTAACGCCCCATGTCAAGGCAACATGTGCACGGCACGGAGACGAGGCGTAGCACACGCCGCTCCGCGAGGTGGCTGCTAGCGAACCCAGGTGACTCATCGCTCAGCGAGGTTTTTTCCGACGCGTTACGGACTTACGGCCGGCTTAAACAGCTCCGCTCTTGAAAACCCGACGCTGCGGGTGCGTCACTGACGAAAAAAACAGACATTGGGAAGTTAGGACGTTGGGAAGTTAGTTGACCGCGTAGGCATAGACACCATGGAGGATGGTAGCAGCCTTGAGCAGACGATGCGGTCGCTCAAGTCGATAGGTGATAGGGCGTCCTGGGAATCTGGGGGACGCCAAGAAAGCGTGTCAGCCCAATAAACTGGCCTAATTCGAATTGGCGTCTACGGTGAGAAGTGAGAACCCTTGGGCAGCCAGAACGGGAAATTCAGCCGCTGACGAATGTGGACCCCAAAGATATCACGTCCGGGTCACTACTCTATAGGGGCTATGTCAGGTCCTATAACTAAATGAAGTGTCGATAGGTGAGGCAGACGCAGAGGCGACCGACTAGACCTGTCATCAGAGGCAATTGATTTATTCGCGATAGCGCGCGGCTCGAAGAAACCGAGCAGGGCGCAGAAGCGGAATCAATTGAACCTGATGGTCAAGGAAGACGACGGCGCTACTACAGGCTTTTGATATTGAGAGGTGGTTGAGCGATTGAATCAATAATCGTTTCCCTACAGACCGCCTTTAAACTCTACAACTAGCAACTGCATATTTTGCGGAGCGGCGCGCGCCGTATCATGAAAGCGATCTGCACATGCGATGACTTTCGTGTCGGTCGATTCGCAGTCGGTCTGGCGCGGCTTGCCTTGCTGCTCCGTCCTTCTCGCACGGCGCTCGGCAACTCGATCACGAGACGAACCCGGTACCTCCTTAGCGCGCACACAACCCGTAGCAGCTGCCAGAGGTGGTCAAGCCGGCGCGCTTCGCCTACCCTCCTCCTCTGCTGAGCTTCGCCTCTTTTCTCCTTCCCTGCTTTGCTCAACGCCGTCTAGACTTTGCTCTAGGTGCTCTCTAATTCTATTGGCCTACTCCGCCACAATCTCATAGGCTTCAGAAAATCACTATCCACACAAGACGTCATGCTACTCATCAGGAGCGCCGTCATAGACAACCAATCCAGGGATGTAAAAGGCATCCTGGCGCTCGACCTAACCAAGGCCTCAGGCACGAACACATCCTCAACGAAATCTGCACTTAAGATCTCGGAGTAAATTTCCACAATTTTCTAAGATCATTTTTGGATAACCGAAGGGCCACCATAAACGTCGGACAAATCAGAAGCAGTAAGCACATGGTAGGTAACATCGGCACCCCGCAAGGGTCAGTGCTTTCGCCGCTTATTTTCAACGTCGCAATGCACGATCTCGCAAACAAACTCTCGAATGTCCCGGGCGTAGGCCACGCGATATACGCGGACGACATCACCATTTGGTCCATGAGCGGCCCGCTAGCCACTCCGGAGCAGAACCTACAGCAAGCACTGGACCCCACGGAAGCTTTCCTTACAAACACGGGACTGACCCTCTCCCCCAGCAAATCAGAGCTCCACCTGAGAAACCTAGGCCCCAGGCAGATACAGCCCCTTAGCTCCCTTCCCGTTCACCTACACACCAGGGACAGAGGAAACATCCCCAGGTGTAGCACAATTAAGGTCCTGGGCATGGTCATTGGGGCTTACAGCAATGACAACGCGGAAGCACTAAAACGCATCACAAAGAGCACCCTCAACTTCACCAGGGCCATATTACGGGTCGCCAGCTCAAGGGACGGACTGAAAGAGGACAACTTCATGAAAGCATTTCACGCCTTCCTCATCAGCCACGTAACCTACGCCGCCCGGTTCCTCAACTGGAAGAAGACGGAGCTGAACAAAATCGACACACTAATCAAAACAGGATTGAAAAAGGTCCTAAGCCTCCCTAGAAACACTAGCACGGAACGACTCCTCCAATTGGGGCTACACAACACGGCAACAGAACTCTTTGAAGCACAGCGAAACGCCCAAATTTGTCGGCGCTGACTCACAAGGGCAGGAATCGAAATATTACTAGACGCAGTCATACAGCCCCTCTTCATGCCACCAGAGAAGTCGCAACTATGCGCAAATGCCAAGAGGTCAATAACCGTTGCTCCAATCCCAAGAAACATGCACCCGACCGACAACGAAGGCCGGAGAAAAGCGAGAGCGAATGCAATCCTTGACAACATCAAACGTAACGAAACGCAAGTCCTCCTCGTTGACGCGGCCAGATATTGGAATCGAGGCGCCTATGCGGTCTCTGTGGTGGACCCCCATGGCTCACTCGTTAACGCAGCCACGGTAGTTACCAACTTCACTCACGAAGCAGAAGAAATGGCCATCGCGGTGGCCCTTCGAAGCTGCAAAGAATTCTCCGTCATTTACTCGGAGTCAAGAACAGCCATTAGAACCTTCTCGGCGGCCCTCGTCTCTAGGAAAGCAGCTACGGTTGTCAACAAAATCTTCTTCCAAGAAACGGGAGGAGACAACCTCACGTCCCCACACATCGCATGGTTCCCGGCCCACATGGGCAACATTTCCGGACCTCCTGACTGTAATCCGAACGAGCGGGCACACCAACTGGCGCGAGAACTCACATTCCGCGTCTGCGGTCCGCCCCCTCGCTTCAACCCAACCTGGAGGGATCTAGACAACAAATACCCGCTCGTATCATACCACGAAATTACTTCAAATCATAGGTTAGCACGAAGAATTTTTCCTCCTCCCCACCAAAACTTCAAAAAAGCACAGGCCGTCACTTACAGACAGTTGCAGACTAGGACATACATCACACCAAGAACACTAAGCAGGATCAACCCTGACCTTGCTGCTGAATGCCCACACTGCGGCCACGAATACAACTTCGAACACATGCTCTGGCTGTGTCCTGACAATGCGGGCACGGACTTGCCTGACCAGTCCTCCTGGGACTCAGTGCCCAGAAGCGCAGAGCTCATCGCTCAGCTCAAGGCGGTCCAGAGGGCTCGGGCCGTCGCCGAAGGACTCTGTCTACCGGCCCCGACCTCGGTGGAGCCACCGGATTGATTGCGGGGCCTCAGGCCCCGCTTTAATGCTTTCTCCTCAGGACCTCCATAAAGTTCGTACTCACTCACTCGCTCTAGGTGGCTTTGGTTTGGCGCGCGCTTAGCGCGCTCCTACGTACTTTCTCCGGCGCGCGGTTCTCTTCTCCACCTCCAGGCGCCTTGCTCGTCCGCTTCGTTCGCGGCTTCACACTACCCCTTGACGGCCCTCGGTGCGCCTAGCAAATATTAACACTTGCGCGTAAAAAAAGGGGAAAAAATTAACGAGGCACTAGCGAAGAGTGCTGACATCAGCGTGTTCTCGTGATTCACTGACCTGATAGCTACTCCGGAAAAATCTGCAGAACTTATAAATCAGCAATACGTGACTGCCAGACATTATCAATTTTGCCATTGCATAATCTTTCCGCTAATTGAATTCCCCGATAATCTATATGCCCAGCCAACGACAATAAGTGTTACGACTTTAAGCAATGATTCGCATGGGTGAATCATTGGGCGAGCTTTTGTGGAGTCATGAAGTTGAATAATCTGCTTTTGCGGTATTACAGCTGTAAATAGTGTTTAGTATTCCAACCGAGCGGCCTGCTGGGGTTTATTTGTGATCGTACAGTTATTCCCACTTCATCTGAGAAACAATTTGTTTTTCTTTTTAGCAATTTACTTTTGCACAATCTTCCAATTGTGCGCAGTTCTGGCTTTTGTGCGCTCGCTACATGTTCCTTTCCGTTTGTGTTCGTGACGTACGAATTTCATGCTTGTTGTCTCCTGGCACTGCTTGTTTTTGTTTTCTATTCTCTACAGGCAGCATTGTTGACACGGACCTGTCAGCGCTTATTTTCCGGAGACGTGGCACGAGATGGAGCACAGCGCACGAAGGCATCACTGATGTTACAAGGATCTGCGGGCTTCGTAGTTAACAATATTGTTAGTAGCAAGCTGTGGTGGTTGGTAATACATTGTGAAATGAGGAGTGGAATCAACTGCCAAAAATGATAAACAATCGTTTTGTCTAAATCGGAAATTTCGATGACTAAGTGCCAACGCTGCAAGTGACTTGTCTTGCCACGTTCCTCAGTCGACATCATCGTCCACTAGAGGTTCCTTCCGTGTGTATTTTGCCACTTTTACATAGCTGAAAGAAGCTCTACGCAGTGAAGCTGCAGTGCTCCATTAAATGTTCATATTAGGACTTTGGAGACATACCGACACATTTTATTTACTTTTTGATTACCCTAACTCATCCCGGACTGCATTGTTGAACACCCTGTATATGAAGTGACGGACTTGCACAGTAAATCAAATGGAAGCATCCCTTAGAAATACGCTTGTTTTGGTGCCTATATCCCAACTCTTTTTTTTTTCATGTGTACAGAAGCCTAATATATGAAGAATTTATTTTGCCTTTGGCACCGGAATCATTCAAGAGAACAAAACGACTCTGCAAATCCTCCGTTCGGTGATTTACCAATGATCTAAGTACAGAGAAACCTCGAAATCAGTAATAATACTACTTGGCCCGGTAAGATTGTATGCTTGCACAATTGTGCGCTTGAAGACCGGAACACCACCCTCATCGCAATAAAGTATTACGAATGAAAGAGATCTCTGGTGGATTTTTATGAATACAGGAATTATCATGAAGCATGATTATATTAACGTGGTAAATAGTGAAAAGCATGCTAGAAACTGTGTTCGATTTGTTTTCGAAGTGCTGATATTCTACTTCACGGCTGTCAAATGAAAACACTGCATGTAAATATAGTTAGCCAAGGATCAAACCTTAAAGTATGCAGCAGAGACATAGTGTTATGCGAATGTGCTTTTCCCATCAATAGACTCAATGAATATTGCCGCTCTACTTGATGCCGTCAACTCCGACAGCGCTCATTCCACAGCTTAGAGCCACGATTTGTGTTAAAGCAAAGTTTCTTGAGGAATACTTCCGAAATTCCCCGTCCGTGGCTGTAGTACTGCGGACGACCTTACAACTTGAGTCACTAGGTAGTCTATTGCCGAATGCGGAGAGCATCGGGTGGCTGAGCTGAAGGAACCCGGTGCGAAACAAACCGCGGTACCAACATGTGTCACTGAGTATGCAAAAAAATAGTTGCTTCCTTTTTCAGTGGAATTGGTCATGGTATAATCCGGACCAGGTGAGGTGAATTTCACCGAATTGGTCAGGAGACGAAGGCAGGCATCATGATGAATAAGAAAAGACATTTATTTACACGTGTGGTACAAGGTCGCGACTGGTTAGTCCTGGGTGGTTCTGCCTAAGTTGGGGGCCAGGATGGCCTTAAGTAACGTCCTGCGTCTATCCGACGCAATCAGCGGACATGTTCATTGCCCAAGGAAGCGGGGCAGTCTCAACAGAACAGGTCGTCTATTTCGTGGTTTCGTTCATTGTTGTCGTAGTGCCTTAGTGTTCGCGCAGTATTTTGTCCTCTTATCAAGTTACGTCAACAGACTCCTCCTCTTCGTGGCGTGCTGGTGCCCATGTCAGTTAAGGACGTGGCAGGGTCCATAGGCGTGACGTTTTCTCGTTAAGGGCGGTTACCTTTGGAACGTTTCCCAGACTTGCGAGGCCGAATTCCAGGCCGATCACAACAATCATAACTCGAAAGTGTATGCTAAGTAGTGGCAGTTTCGTTGCACATTCACAAATACAAGTCCATAAATGTGCAAAGTCCTTCGTTAATTGCAATATCGCTCGAAGGACTAAGCAATGACAGCGATAACAAACACGCTGGTGTGTGCAGCTGTGCAGTGTAAACAGCAGCCTGGAAGCTACGCTCCACTCGAGCGTAGCTTTGATCAATCACGAATACGAGAAACGCTTGAAGATTTTTGCATCGGCAAAAGGCATTGCTACAAATTTACGTCGCAGGCCTGATATGTAAATCCAACGCGATTGTGAATGCATATTTGGCGGAAAAGTGTCGTTAGAGCCCCTGCTGTATCGCGGGCGAGCACCCATGCACATATTCATGGTGAGCAGACTGGCAAAAATGGTGATCATGATTTATTGGCGTCCCCTTTGAAACGGGGCCGGGAGAAATAAGTCACCCGGCCTGTCTAATTTACTCAGGTATGTTATACATGCTGTTTATTTTAGCATTTTTAATACATCTCTTTACTCTTATTTCTATTCCTCAAAACTTCTCTATCGACCTTGTACTGCTACCTATGCTTGAAGTCGGTCGTATCGATCTCTTCTCTGCCTTTTTCCAACAATACTCTAAACGTCGCTTGCGTATATCTCGACTGCTGACCGGTTGATGCTTCTGTCTGTATCAGAACGGGCTATCTCGCATGTGCGCCGATAGCGTTTGCCACTTCTTTCCACCTCTTGCCACCTTCGAACACGAGACACCGCCCACTTTAAATCCAAGCGCTTCTGGAAGGTGTACAGGTGCACCCACTGGTAGAGGGAATACGGGAGCCCGGGGCAGTTTAATGTCCTTATATAGGAAAAGTACCGCCATCCTTTGATCAACGCCGCTTCTCTCTCTCCTGTATTTCCGATTGGACAATGATAGCGCGCGCTTTCATTCTTTTTATATTTTGCGTTTTTTTCCGCCTCAGAGTCATGTTGAAAGTCACTCTGGGCAGCCGCCGTCGCCAGTGGCGGCCGCGGCGCGTGCCTGGCCTAAAACCTTCAACGAGGACTTTCTAGGGGCGCCACCGCCGATTTGATTTCGCAGGCGAAAAGTAAAGAAAAAAAATTACACCATCTTCCCGTAGGGGAAACCTGAGTAGTATGCGAAGCAGCCATGGGGTCGACTCAAGGTAGTTTTATCAGCTGTATAAACTTGGACATGCAGCAGCACCAGCAACGCGCACAAATGTTGTCGACGCCGTCGGCGTTTTGCCCGCGTTCGCACCGAACGCGCGCGGCGTTGGTGAGTGTTGCCGGTGCCTCTGGGGCGCCTACCGTCGCGCCTTTAACCTAAGCTGCATCGCATTATCGCGCGCGGAGCCACAGGTGTTGCCATTCGTTGCGCAATCCGGAGAGGAGAGGAGCGTCGGAGAGGAGTGGAGGAATGCCGAGAGGAGAGGAGATGAGATAAGGAGAGGGGAGGAGGATGCGCATGTGCAGTAGGGGCGTGGACGCCGCAAGGCGGAGGGAGGGAGGGAGTGACATAGACCCGACCATAAGATGCTTCGCATCTAAAAGACAAGTGCTTTAGGAGAGGAGACGGCGGAGGAAGGAGTAGAAGGCGGTACTTTTACTATAAAGGGCTGACAGGGCAGGCGCAATCAAAACGATAGGCGGAGCGGCCAGTGCGTCGTCAGCTACGGTTCCCGCCTCAAGGGCGAGACACACGATGCGATTTTGCGTGCGATTCGTCGTACGACGCGCCGCATCGGCCGCCGCACTCAACAAGTTTTCAACATATTCTCCTGCAGGCGGCGGCGGACCGCCGCCGCCGCATGCGACCAACCTGCTGGATATAGTCGTACGACTGTGCGATCGGTCGGGCGGCCGCGGCCAATGACAGCGCCGCTAGCGTTTACGTCATGGTGACGTCGTAAAGCCGCGGGGCGGCGCCGGCGAGCAAGCGCTCCGATCGTCCCGGTGCTGTTTTTTTTTTTTTTTTCTCCCTGGTCGAGGCGCTGGCCTCTTTGCCGCTGACGGCGTCACAAAAATCGGGTACACTTTGTTTCTGACACGAAATAACCTATAGAATGAAGTGAACTCAAAGTTGTGTATGTTATAAAACGTTGCGCTAAGTAGTAAATCTTTAACGTGGTATCGATTCGGAAGCGGTCAGCGCAGATGCCGCAACAGTCATCTATGCCAAGCGGCTCGCCTGACTGGCATGTTTTCTCATCGCTACCAACGGCGTCGGGAAAACTAATTGTATTGCCACTTATGAGCGACATAAATGTTCAGACGTTGATTGTGTTGACGAATATGGGCGCTTTATAACGAGCTGCGGACGGATCGCAAGGGCTGTCGACCCCGGATCCGACGGCCAGCGAGCTAGGCCTATATACCGTCTCCCAGCGATCGCAAGCTCGCCTGGCTTGATCGTTCGCTTTCGTCCGCGCCGATAAAATCAAATGTATCGCAATTTAAGCGTGACATAACTGTGTGCACGTTGTGCTGACCGACGTAGGAGGTTTTTTACGAGCTACAAGCGGTCGTGTCGCAAGCGACACCGGTCTCCGATTCGACGGCCCAGCGAGCTAGGCCTGGCAGCTCCTAGCCATCGGCGGGTGTCGACGGAGCCCACACTGCGGACGCGGCTTTGCGGAAACACGTCTACGCTGCTCGCACAGACGAGTTTTTATTGTGATCGTTTGTGCGAAACAGAGAACTGTGCAAATACGTTTGTTTTCACTTTGCGCAGTTCCGCAGTATTCCGAGCGTCCATGCAGGGCCGCCGGTTGTGGGCGGAGCTACGCATCGCACGTCGTTCGTACCATGTGTCCCGAATCGTCGTATGCGGCAAGTCGGACTCCGACGCGTCGTACGACGGATCGCACGCAAAATCGCACCGTGTGTCTCGCTCTTCAGTCGCTCCCGCTCGCACTGCGTCTATGTTCGCACTGCCACGTTGTCATTGGAAACGAAGTTTCGTGACTAAAGCGGGATTCAAACGACAGGATGCATTGCCGATCCAGCCAACGGATGAGTATGACGTAGCTCAGCGCCGCCAAATCGCCGAATCACGCCACACTAAAAAAATGTCACAGTTTCGCCCTAAGGGCGAAGCAATGAATGCGATAGCAACACAGCAATGTCATACGAAGTAAGGTGAGCGGCTTTGGTAGCAATATTAATTGTAGTAAACATGAGCTGATTAAGTAAGCAGGTGTGCTGCGGCGTAAGTAGACCCACATGAAGAGAGACTCGATGACCACGAGAAGACGCGTGTGAAACGGTGGTGTTGATGAGAAGCGCTTCCCGTGGGCAGTGCGTGCGAAGGGACACACCTGTAGCGCTGCACTGCCGATCCGGGCAGTATTACATGTGTAGCGTGCGTTGGAAAATGTCGCCCGACTAGTACTAACTGAATGAACAAGCGTGGTGTGAGCGCGCACAAACAAACACGAATAGATCACACTGAATGACTGCAGACAACGACTGTCAAAACGCTGGCAGCAAGCATACGCCGCAGCGGGCGAAGGTATGCGTGCGGTCTATCGCTTCAACGGAAACTGAGCGGCGAATGCACGGCGCATAAAGGTCAGAGCCGTGTGGAGATAAGAGACGGTGCGGACGAGCGACGAGCGCGGTTGTTGGCAGAGTAGAATGGCGCCCCCCCCCCCCCCCCCCCGCTCCCTCCGGCACTGGCTTCCTGCTTCCTTGCTTGCGCGTGGGAGATGAGTGCGTTCGCTCTCCGTGATTGCGCGCGTCCCCGCACGCTTCCGCTCGGGCATACGGCGCGCGGCGAGGATTTTATCTATACGGAACCTCACGGCGACGGCGACGACGATGGCGACAACGACGGCGACGCCGACGGCAGAAATCCGGTTGAAGTGTCCATATAATTGCTATCGCAATAAAAGAACCCCCCCCCCCCCCACACACACACACACACACACCTCCGGGGACGAGGTGCCACCGGCGTCAGTTGCAGCAGCCCAACCGCTTCACGTTCGTCCTCGGACTAAATCGGCACTCCTTCCCGTCACGTTAATCAATCCTAAAGGCCAGGTCGTGTATGTGGCTGCAGTCTTCTTGATGCAAAGGTGATAAAACACGAAGCTGCTCATCTGCATTGCCGAGAATAAATGAAAGCTAGAGCACACTAACCCTTCGCAATGTCAGTGGGTTTATGGCAAATACTGAAAGACACACTGGCGCAGTTGTAATGATCCCAACTTTTGATATATGGTGCTGTTATCTGTGATCCTTTATAAAGAACTGCCGAGTTTTTGTGCTGCTTCATTGTAGCAGGTCACTGCGCAATGGCTAGAGGGTCAGAGGACGAATGATGTGCGACTATTACCGATGGTGATGCGATCAGGTATTAGACACTAGCTGCTGTCGTTCGCTTGGAAAACACAAGCTCCGTGTGTCGTTTCTGATTAATTTAATTATGGGGTTTTACGTGCCAAAACCATGATCTGATTATGAGGCGTGCCGTAGTGGGGGACTCCGGAAAACTTCGACCACCTGGGGTTCTCTAACGTGCAACTAAATCTATGTACATGGGTGTTTTCGCATTTCGCCTCCAACGAAATGCGGCCGCCGTGGCCGGGATTCGATCCCGCGAGCTCGTGCTTATAGCAGATCAACACCATAGCTACCAAGCAACCGTGGCGGATTATTTAGGTGTTTTGAATTCGCGATATTTTGTGGCAGAGAATTTGATTTCGGACGACAGGGTCCTCTCGGTGGCGGCGCTGAGTCTCTGCTCGGGTAGCTCGTTTAGCAGCAGCTGCAGACGAAGCATTTCCATCGGTTGCGTCGCTCATTGTTCAGAAAGAAAGCGTGAACACGGGAACGCGTGGCGCGGGCGGAGCGCATTCTCTAGTGGCGGCGGCGCTGGTGAAATAGCGCATGGGCAGTGGGTCCGAAGCCCATGCCAGCGCGGTTTACATGTATGGTATTGGTCGACGTGCTTTCCGCACGTCTGGTCGCCGCCGTGAAACACGTCTCGTGCGACACTCTGCTTTCCTCCTCACCCTGTCGCCATACTCTTCTCCTCCGCTTGCCTCCTCGCGCTCTCTTCGCTCTCGCCGCCTTTCATTCCTTGCTGCGCTCTGCGTTCGCTTTCATCCTTCGATGTGCTCGTTCGCTCGGTTACGCTGAGGGATGCCAATGCTGCTCAAGGCAAGAAAGGGAGCCCAATAGCTGCGCTCTAAAACAATCACTTTCCGCATGCGTGACTGCAACATCTTGCGTTCCCAGAAGAGTCAGTTCTAGCCCGCAAAAAAAAAAAAAAAAACTTCTTGCTTTCCTAAGAGAGGCTGGTTTGGTGGATATTGGGTGACATACCACAATAATGTTATACGAGAGGCCCGGGCCGAGCAACCGCCGCCCTCGATCACAAGGTCATACCCGGCTTTTGCTACAGGCCACCCACTTACATCACGATTGTCCCCACCGATTGTGGTTAGTCAATGACACACGGTATCGTGGTAGGGGTCCTCGATGAAGCGCAGCGCTTCGTTGATGCTGGGGCTAGGGGAAGGTACTTCCTATTATGGTAGTGAGAAACTCAGAAATTGACCAAAGTGATTTCCTGGCATGAATGTCCGAAAAGGGCGTCACTATTGAGCTATAGAAGCGTCGTTTCAATTGGTCAGCCAACATGTCGGGGTGGACGTCCTCCGGGCACTCTTCAATCGTTAGCCATTTAGAGCTAACTATAAATTGTAACGAAGGCCAGCAGATGTTCACGTTCATTGAAAAGGTGGCCAAATTTGTAAAATTATTAAATAGAAAGTTGCATATTAATCAGCCTTAAAAATACTGTTCCCCTATTACAATCGGAAGAAATAGGTGTGTAAGCGTCCTATGCATATCAAGAAGATAGGAACAAAAGCGTTTACCGACCAAAAGCTTATGCCTATATGAGAATTGAATTCAGGGGATTTACGTGCCAAAACCCGGATTTAATTAAGAAGCACGCCGAAGTGGGGGACTCCAGATAAATTTTGACCTCCATGGGATCTTTAACGTGCCCCAAATGCGCGGGACACAGGTGTTCTTGCATTTCGCCCCCATCGAAATGCGGCTGCCGCGGCCGCATTTCTTCCTCCGGGATTTGATCACGCGACCTCGTGCTTAGGAGCGCAACACCGCAGCCGCTATGCCACCTCGGTGAGTCGTCTATGTCAGAGACGTCGTAGAGTGCACCAAGTGAAGAAGACTTGAGTAAAAGCCCTGACCACCTATTAAGGCCGCTTAAGAGCGCTTCCAGAAAAGATAGAGGCAGAGTAATTTACTATAGGAGAAAAGCTGAGAGGTTGGACCAGCCCCCGGAAAATAAAGCTAATTTCGATTTCAAGGCAAATGCGCGCTCCTAGCGGTTGCCGGACATCGTAAGTTATTTTTCTTTTTGTGTATTTTAAATCGGGCGAAGCGTGGGAAGTGGTCGCCATAGTGCGTCCGTCGAGCTTGCCTCCGCTCACCCTTGCCACTCGTTCAGCGATATCACAAGTCATATCGCGCTTGGTCGTCTGCTTCGGCGGTCGTCACGGTCGTCCCAAGTGTGAAGATGGGAAAGATAACACAGAGAAGCTTGATCAGCCATGCAAGGAACGGAAGATGCGGAAAACCAGACCAACCAGCCAAGTGGGCTTGGCAGCACCGGAGAGACAAGAATGCTAAACCCTGTCTTGCTGTTTGCACAGGTGCTGCTGCTGCTTCGTTCGGATACACAACAGGCCGATAACGGCTTTACTACGTCGGAACATGCTGCTTGAGCCGATATTCTGGACATTCCGCCATTTTCTTCGAGGCGTGACGTAGGCGCGACGCTTACAAAATGGCGCCGATAGCCCCGTTTCGCTTTCGTAACGTGACGCAAATTTGACGTTTCGCCTAAGAAACTGTAATGTAGGCATAGAACATAGCGTGGTTGATAAAGCAAAACAGTTTTTTCCCCAGTGAAAATAAAGCAGCTAGCTCAAATCGTACGATTATTCGATCAAAATCGTTTCTCGCTTCCGTCGTCTGCGTGCGCGCAGGCTGTCGTCTGCTTCATTAGCTAGGATGCGTGTCCTCGGAAAACGGAATGAGTCATCGTATATTGGCGCCCACGCGCTTGCTTTCTACCTTGAGACAATATACGCGACCTGCCAGTGATGAACAGCGCCCGCTCTAGGCCGCGTTATCGCTATCTCGTGATCCGCAAGTGACTCAGCCCGACTCGTCTGGCTGAGAAGCGGCCGAATATCATCGATAGCGTTGCGCGCGCCACAGGTATCCGCTTGAGCGACGCAAACGCCGGCACTGCCATCTCTTGTGCACTTCGCTGCTTACTCACACCGCGAGAGGAAACTTCAAGGCGCCGTCTTGCATACATTTCTTTTTGTAAATTAAAAAAGTCACCGTTGTCATAGCCTTTGATGACGCGAAAAGTCATTAATATTGATTACAATACAAACACAATAGTGAAAAGTGCGAAATGTCGCAGAAAGTTTGCTGGTTTCAACCAATATTATTTCAAATAAACGTGTTTTTAGTAGAAATGATGGTTCAAAACACAAATGCCAACACCACCCGAGAGCGATGCAAATGCTATGAGCACGCGTTGTGAACAAAAGATTTTCATGGCCCCAAATGACAGGGAAAATGCGGCGATACGCATGCCTCTCGACTGACACTGCATATGGCCGCTCATTACCATAATTCGCGTGGCTCGTCGCACCACAAATTATGGCGGAAAATCTGTGCAATGGCGGCCCAGCGCAACGTCACGCAACGTCAAATTGACGTTTACGAAACGGCCCTTCCTGTGACGCTCTTCACGGGATATTCTTTCAGCCAATCAACAACTGACATGCCGGCTATCTTGGAACGCCACCACATATTCGCGAAATTGCAGATGCATTCCACGGGCTTCTGCACGCTACCGTACACTTTCTTTTTAAGGCGCTAAAGTCGCAATATAGGTGCCAAGGACCACACAAAAGTATTAGTCGATAAAATTTGCAGCTCCACGTCACGTTTCGTCATTCTGACGAAAACGCAAAATAGCATTTTGCAAAACTTCCGTTTCCCGGCACAAATTTCAAAACACGTGACCTCTGGACAGCCAATGAGACAGCCAAGATGGCGGATAATGGCGGCCGTGCAGCCGCCATGCGTGTCCAGAATAGAGCCTTTGGTGCTTGGACGTGCGCAAGTTTCATGAAATCTACGGAACTACGGAACGGGCAATTGTCGCCGAAGGTGCATGGACAGCGAAGGCCCTAGGATCATCGACATCAACCCAGGGGGCGGTTTCTTCGAGCCAGGATGCTATCTGTGCCGTCAGTGGGCTTGGCAGCACCGGAGAGACAAGAATGCTAAACCCTGTCTTGCTGTGTACACAGGTTGGTGCGAAACGTTACTCTGACTCTATTCTAGATGACTGTCGCTGTCTTGTAGTGCTACCGAGCCCACAGGCAATCAGTGTACTTGCTGCCGATTGTTGGGAGGTCATATTGTTGTTACTAGCGCGTAGTGGAGACGTGGAAACAAACCCTGGCCCTGAAACGCAGGAACTGCTCTTACAGCTGATAGAAGGGCAAAGGGACATCAAAGCAGAAATAGCAGAAATGAAACAAAAAATTGTTAGTGCCGAAATGGCTTTGTCCCAGATACCTGCACTGGTAAAAAGGGTAGAAGTGACTGAAACAGAACTATTAACTCTGCGAGCCACTGTGGCGAAAGTGATAAAAAAGGTTGACCATATAGAGACTCGCAGCAGAAGCAATAACATTGTAATCAGAGGCATTCCAGATGCGCAGAATGAGACGGAGCAAACTTTGAAGCGGGAGGTTGTAGTGGGAATTCTGCAGGAAAAACTGAATCTATCAGTTACAAGTGTCGAACGTATACATCGAATTGGAAAACCTTCTTCAAACGGACCAAGACCCATCATTCTGCGCCTGGGAAGCCTCACAGAAAAAAAGGACGTACTACGCAATCGCAATAAGCTCAGGGGCACGAATATTTTCATCAATGAGAACTTTTCGCATGATGTAAGAAGGAAAAGACAATGCCTGTGGAACAGCGCATTGGAAAACAGAAAAAGAAAAGAGAAGGTTGCACTTCTGTATGATAAAATGAAGATAAACGAAGTGACGTATGCATGGGATGAAGCCACAAACCAACGCTATCGGGTGACTGACAGCCCTTCTAATATAGCTGCAAGAACCACTGCTTCCTCAAATGACTGACATGCGCATCCGGGAAAGCTTCGGCTACTGAACGTCAATGCCCGTAGCCTTATTAATAAGGCTATAGACCTGGAGCACGTTTTATTTGAGCATCACCCGGATATTGTATTTGTAACAGAAACGTGGCTACATGAGGGCGTCCGAGATTGTGAATTATGCCCTCCAGGATATAACGTGATCAGAAATGATCGCAGTAGCAGGGGTGGGGGCGTTGCCATCTTTCTGGAATGCAGCCTCAAATACAAGGTCCTTTACAAACCGTCCGACATTGAAGCAATATGTTGCAAAATTCTTGGACGCCCCGACTTGATTGTGGGATGCGTATATCGCGCTCCGGGAAGTACTGCCGCCAGTATTAATGCACTGAATAAGAAACTGCATGACTTACGCGTTCAGAACAAAAACGTTATCATAGCGGGGGATTTTAATGTTCCAGACGTTGAATGGGACGAAATGGAAACGGGTACGCGAGACCGTGATGCAGGCGCAGCAGTTATAGATATGTGCTTTTCACATGGACTTACACAAGTAGTACGAGACTTTACTAGGGTCTGCGGTAATAGCAAATAAGTTCTTGACCTCTTCTTTTTAAGCCATAGCATTGTATCGAGATACTATAGAGTTGATATTCTGCACGGGATCTCGGATCACTCGATTGTAAGATTGTCTTTAAATATAAGTTCCTTTTCAATGCTTCCTAGACATGTTTCATATTACGGACAGTTTAATGAAGCTGATGATACTTCAATAATAGATGAACTAGCCTTTTGTTTTAAGTTTGAAAAAATAAGTCGAGATGAATCTGCGCATATCGATGAGTTGTGGTTAAACTTTAAGAGAACGGTTCACAAATGTGTAAGCCGCTATTTTCCTCTCAAATGTAAATCAAAACGGATGCACAGCCCATGGATTACGAGAGAGATCATACAGCTGAAAAGAAAAGTGGCAAGGCGTAGGGCACTTTATAAGCGTACACACGATTCCGCTGTTCATGATGACATGTCTAACTTAAGTAATCAGTTAAAATTAATGATGAAGGAATCTAAGGACAAGTACTATGGTGTCACTATCGATACTTTTCTACGCGAATCACCTCAATAGTTTTGAAGGCACCTGGCTCCAACTAAGAAGGCAGTCATTAAAATATGCACAGAACAGGGACCTATTGAGGATAAATGTGATGTAGCGGACGCATTCAATGACTTTTTTGCTAGTGTCTTCACCAATGATGATGGAAAGCAGTAAAAATTTGAGGTACACCAACAGCTTCCAATTGCAGAGGAATTGCGGGTAACATATGAAGGAGTATTAAATTTGCTGCTGAACCTAAATACAAAGAAATCGGCAGGTCCTGATGAGATACCAAATTTGTTTTTAAAGAGGTATGCTGAATGGACTGCGATGTACCTCTTCATTATCTTCACGAAGTCACTACGGTCAGGCACACTTCCTGAAGAATTGAAAATGAGTAAAGTTATACCCGTATTTAAAGACGGTGACACCACCTTTACTGCTAAATATAGGCCCTATGCGCTAACGTCAGGCTGTTGTAAAGTGTTAGAACATATTGTTTCTAAGTACATTCGGCTGTTTTTGTCACAGAACAAAATCCTTAGTAACTATCAACATGGGGTTCGCGAGGGCTTGTCAACCGTAACACAATTACTAGAAAGTGTTCACGATTTTAGTAAAGTTATAGATGGCAAGGGACAAATAGATCTGATCTTTCTAGACTTGAGAAAGGCCTTTGATAAGGTTAATCGTAGAAAACTGTTAATTAAATAAAGGCTATTTTAGGAGATACAGATGTAGTCAAATGGGTGGAAGACTTTCTTACTTATCGCCGACAGTTTGTCAGTATTGATGAAAATAGGTCCGGGGTCTGTGATGTAAAATCAGGGGTGCCTCAAGGTTCAGTTCTTGGGCCTGTGTTGTTCCTGGTATACATTAACGATCTGATCGAAGCATCGGCCCCAGTTACAGCGAGGTTATTCGCAGATGACTGTGTCATATATACAGAAGTGAAATCTATTAGTGACCAGATACTCTTAAATAACTTCTTAGGAAAAGTTCAACAATGGTGCGACATGTGGCAGATGTCTCGCTAACCCAGCAAAGACAGTATGTATGACGATCACACACAAACATGAACCTCTGTCATTCACATACACTCTACAAGGCGAACCACTTCATCGCGTAACAGAGTACAAATATCTCGGAATTTTAATAACATCTGACCTTAGTTGGACACCACACATTAAAAAAGTAGTAGGGAAAGCCAACCAGAGATTAGGTTATATTCGACGTGTCCTTAAACTCGCTCCTCCAGCCACGAAACTGACTGCTTATAAAGTGCTCGTGCGCCCAATATGCATGTGAAGTGTGGGATCCGTATTTGAAAGATTCAGTGTCAAAACTAGAGCAAGTTCAAACACGTGCATTGCGGTTTATTCATTCACGATACTGTCGGCAAGACGCCGTAACACCACTTTACGAGAGGGCAAACCTGCCCCTACTTAATGTCAGGAGGAAGGAGAAACGACTTAGCTTTTTCTATTTAATCATTAATGAGCTGCTACTTGTTGATAAGTCTCGCTACATTAATGAATCTAAGACCCGCTAAGAGTGCGAAATAAACATAGTAGGCACGTTCGTTAAGGAAAATCGATTTCACAAGCATTGCTACAAATACTCGTTCTTCCTTTCGACAGCACGTGACTGGAATTGTCTCCCTGCAAACAATGTAAACGCAGGGACTCGTGAGCAGTTTTCTGCACTTGTGTCCGAATATTTTCAACAATAGGGCATATATCACTGTATCGCTGTATTCTATTGTTCCGTTGACTGCTTGCTGTATGTTGATGTATTGTTAACACTCCTGTCTTGGTACTGATGTGGACCGACAGTATCTGTAAATAAATCAATAAAATAAATTAGATGAAAATGGCTAAATCGCGGCATCGCATGTCTTGTGCGGCTGTGTTGTTTTCTAACACTGGGATTTCCAGTTCTGCGAAGTTTTTCAGATCGCCTAATGACAACAGGTAAGCACATGTATTTCACTCTATTTCCTGAGCAGGTATTCATTTTGCACGAGTAAACCAGTTCTGTGCAAGCTTGAGTGGACTGACATAAGAGAAGTGTCGCTCGACTCATTCGTCATGATGGCAGCCCATCTGCTACCGGTGAAATATTTGTAATCAAGGGCTCGAATGTGTTTTTGTTGGGCTATACTTTTGTTCCCTCTTTACTTTTTCGACATGCACAGCCAAGGTTAAAGCAAAAAAAGCGAGAAAGACGCAGCCGGGGTGGTTAATAATTTTCATATTGGTTTGATCTGCTGGAAAATATGTTCGCTCGTTATGTATAAATTCCCGTTGTGAATGAATATTGCATCTGTAGATTGACACTCTCACACTGCGTGGAGGTCAGTGTTTTCCTAGTACAAACATGTGAATGAAATGAAAACATTGAACTGTTAATTGTCTTGAGTTTTGGCTGGCCAGGAAATCGGCTAGTTTTAGTTGATCCACTTCACAATACAGGAACAAAATTAACAATTGATGGTGCCAGGAAGGTATTTTCTTCATGCTACTTCCCACTATATCTGTGGACTAGTTGAAGTGTAGCCCTAAACGTAACCACAAGTTGGGCTTTTCAAAGCGATTACTTTCACGAAAAGATGAAATGTAAGATATTAACCGCGAATATTGATAATCAAGAACGGTTCGCTATATAAATATTCTTCATTATAATTGCTTGGAACTGTTGCGTACGAGCAATGTCCAAGTGGTTTAGAAAATTAATAGCAGCTTGCAAGGTAAACATGTTAGGAAGGAAGCGCTTCCTAATACACGAGACACTTCAGCGGGTTCTGCTCCGCGAGTTCGCCAATGTCACCGAACGGCCAGCGGACCTGCCAGAGAGCACGAACACAGTCCGCTTGCATGCGAAGTGGGAAAGGAGGGATACAGCGGCAACCCTCCCCCTCCCGGCTGCGCACCCTCTCCCTCTACCTTCTCACCTCATCAGTGACGTTATGGAGGCATTGTTTTGTTTGTGAACTATTTCCAGTAGGATATAGAACACAGGATGTCCTACTACCTAACGATAATTTTCGAGAAATCATTACATACGCATTCATTACCGAGAGACTGGCGCAGGGCCCTAGTTATACCAGTGCCCAAAGGTGGTGATCGCACGCTTGTAAATAATTAGTCCAATTTCACTCACATGTATCAGTTGTAAACTTCTAGAGCACATCATCGCAAAACACATTTTAAAATTTCTAGAAGAGAATAGATTTCTTTACTCATCCAAGCATGGCTTCCATGCTGGACTATCCACCATTACACAATTAATCGAAGTGGTTCATGGTCTCGCTCCAGCCTTAGACGAGAAGCACCAGATTGACGTCATTTGTATAGATTTCGCAAAAGCCTTTGATAAAGTGCCGCATGATAAGCTGCTCTTTAAACTGAGAGAAATAAGTATCGATGAAAGGCTAGTGCTTTGGATAAAAGAATACTCAAGTGATCGCAAACAGACCGTAAGTTTAGATGGCAGTTTGTCGAGACCACTCCAAGTGCTTTCAGGTGTTCCTCGGGGATCAGTATTGGGTCCACTGTTTATATATATATATATATATATATATATATATATATATATATATATATCAACCATATCTCTTCTGCTGTTGAACAACCGGTGAGACTGAAGCTTTTCGCAGATGACTTCCTAATTTATTCTACCGTAACCAATGTTCAGGATCAACTCAGAATTAGTCGTTGTTTAGAAACTTTCCGCCAATGGTGTAATTTATGGGGCATGAAAATAAACTACTCTAAATCAACATACACACATATGACTAAAAAGTAAACGTTCTGCCTTTGAACTAATTCATCGATGGTAATTTGTTAGTTCGTGCTAACCAGTTCAAATATTTGGTTGTTACAGTAGTGCATAATCTGACATGGCATACGCACATAGAAAATGTGGGCTCGAAAGCTAAGTGGAAAAAAAGGTTTCTGAAGGCAAAAACTAGATCACGCTTCGCGAGATGTTCAGCTGATAGCTTATAAACTTTTGTTAGGCTTTTACTTGAATATACGTCAGTCATCTGGAGCCCTTATCAGAACTCAATGACTAGAAGGTTAGAAAAAGTTCAACGTCGTGCTGCGCGCTTCATATGCGCTAAGTACCGCCGATTAGAATCCGTTACACAAATGTTGCAGTCCTCTGAACTGGAAACACTAGAAGTACGAAGACAAAAGAATCGGCTCAAATTGTTTTTCAAGATACTACATAGACACTTAGAAATTAACAAAGATGAGTACGTGCAACTCACAGGGAAACGAAGCAGACGAAGCAACCGTACTTTGCTCACAGTGATGTGTTCCGCTAATCTTTTTTCCCTCTCGGCCGTGGTGCGTAGTCTAGTGCATCTTGCTAGGAGAAGTTCGGGCCGCTTTCTTTGATGACAGACATTACTGAAAAGTAATTTCGTTACTTTTTGGGGTACTTCTGAGACACGCTGGCCGCACAACGTGCTGTGACGCAGTTAGCGATTAGCAGCTCGGCCGTGGTGACAAAGTTAGTTTGGCATGTACTGAGAGACAAGTTTGTGACGTTTTTTTTTTTTTTCTTTTTTTTTGTGGCTCCGCAACAACATATACCTTCTTTCGGTACCTACGCCTGTCGAAAACGCGGCGGGCGATTGCCAAGAGTGATAACATGGGAGTGTGTTGCTGGCGCTGGCAGAACGCGCAAAAGGTAACGCCGAGGAACATATCAGAAACTTGTAATTCGAAAATTCCGCCTTCTAAAGGACTGAAAACAGGCTTTGCACCCACGCATTTGTCTTGAGTGCGAGTAGAAGGCATTCTGCGGACGTCTAGCATGGTCCGGCTGGGAGCCTCTGTTGCGTCCATCTGTGTGTATGTAGCGTACCGTCGCGTCGTTCGAGGCCAAGTTTTGGAAACGCGAAGTCGCCCGTGTATTTGTGCTGCGAAAGTGCAGGAAATAATGCCCGGAAATGGGGGAATGTTTGTAAATGAGATGTTTTTTATATGTTATGTTATTGTTTGGGATGAATCGGGTATTTTCTACGCCATGTATGTAAAAGCGAATTGCTTTTGTTTGTAATTTAATGCCACCCATTCACCGCTTTCGCACGTTTCGCCTCTACACGCAGTATTTATATGTCTAAATACCAAAATGACGTATGCTTGTAACATGCTGTTACATGCTTGTAAATGTAAAATGCTTGTAATTTACTTTATTTCAGCTGATGCCGTCCCGTGGAGCTTCATACGGGAACTGCTGCTTACCTGGGGTCACAACGTTGGATGAACGCACAAAAAGCGCGGAACGAGCTTTTATATAGAGCAAAATAAAGATTTCTTCATTCCACAAGGGGCCTTGTGTCTAATTTGTGAAATTGCACGTGGCACAGCTTCAATGGGACTTGACAAGATCGTTCGCAATCAATTTTACCAAATAATAAACCGATTCCGCACGAAGACCGCGCACGGTCGAGCAAAAAGAAAAAAAAAAGGGGGGGGGGGAGCGCAGCCGGCGTGCTAGCGTGTTCCAAAAGCGCGCGCCCAGAACCGAAAATTGAAGTAATTGATGCCGACCGCTTAGCGCGCTGCAGTCAATTCCGCCGCTGGGCTCTATGGCAGTGTCCGCTCTTGTTGAACTCCTTTCTCTATGGTACTACACAATTCGCGTCGCTCATACAATCAGATTACATAAGCGTCGGTGACAATAGACAACGGATAGAAGCATCGATAACGTTCGAGAAACTTGTGATACATGCAGGCGCGTCCTACGCCGGACGATAACGTTTAACATTTGTTAGCCGGTGAAAAGCGGTAACCGGTGAAAGGTAAACATGTACACGTGTCAATACCCAATCCTTAAAAAGCGTCGTCAATGAGAAGCATCGACAAATAAACACGAAAGCGAAAGCAAAACCACGCGTAATAAGGAAAAACAACAACAACAACCAAAGATTGAGGTCTCTAAGTTCGTCAGCGGGCGTAGAAAGGCTTAAGACGCACCGCGGGGATGACTTCAGGTCGCGTGCGGAGTCGCTGTGATTGCGAAATGCCGTCTGGCACAAACTCATATTCCATTGCGCCAAAACGTCGGATGATCTTATAGGGTCCGAAATAGCGTCGTAACAGTATCTCGCTAAGTCCACGTCGGCATATCGGAGTCGAGACCCAAACACGGTCGCCGGGCTGGTACTCGACGTAGCGTCGTCGAAGATTGTAGTGTCAGCTGTCAGTCCTCTGCTGGTTTTTGATGCGCAGGCGGGCGCGCTGTCGACCTTCTTCGGCGCGCTGCAAGTAGGTGACAACGTCGAGATTGTCTTCGTCGGTGACGTCCGGCAGCATGGCGTCAAGCGTCGTTGCCGGGTTCCCTCCGTAGATCAGGTTGAACAGCGCCATGTGCGTCGTTTCTTGCACGGCCGTGTTGTATGCGAAGGTCACGTACGGAAGGATGGCATCCCACGTCTTGTGTTCGACATCGGCGTACATAGCCAGCATGTCGGCGATGGTCTTCTTTAAGCGCTCAGCGAGGCCATTCGTCCACGAGTGGTGGGCGGTGGTCCGGCGATGGCTCGTCTGGTTGTATCGCAGGATGGCTTGAGTTATATCTGCCGTAAAGGCCATACCTCTGTCGGTGATGAGGACGTCTGGGGCACCGTGACGCATGAGGATGTTCTCAACGAAGAATCTTGCTACTTCGGCGGCACTGCCTTTGGGCAAGAGTTTTGTTTCGGCGTAGCGGGTGAGGTAGTTCGTAGCTACGACGATCCATTTATTCCCGGACGTCGACGTCGGAAAAGGGCCCAGTAAGTCCATCCCAATCTGCTGGAACGGTTGCCGAGGTGGTTCGATCGGCTGTGGAAGTCCGGCTGGCCTTGTCGTTGGTGTTTTGCGTCGCTGACCGTCTCGGCATGTCCTTACGTAATGGGCGAACGTCGGCAGAGAGGTGAGGTGAGTAGTATTTTAGTGGCGAAGCACCTTAGAGCCGAGCCTTGTCCCTCATCGTCCGTTGTCCGTCCGTAGCTCTGGTTTGCATGGAGACCGCTAGGGGCTCTGCGGTGCACAAGGGCTATATAAGCGCTGCATATGCTGTACACATCCACAGTATATATATAACATACATTACATTATATACATATTGTCACCTGTAGTAGTGGGCATAGGGCAAGCGCAGAAGCGCGAGAAGAAAGAAGTGCGCGTGCTAACCGCCCCGCTCGATAGTTGCCTCTCGCCGCCGTTTTCGCCAGAGCCCAGCCCCTCCCAATAAACGTCGTCAGCCCCTTTTGAAGACGAGTGGCAAAGTGGTGGAGGTGCGGGGTATTTCTCACTCATGCCACAGACTCCTCCTGGGAGCAGAAGCACCAGCCCTGTGTTAGTCCATACTCCCGTCCATCGGACCAGCCGCAGGATCCGAGGACTGCCCCCTGAAGACACCGCAGTGCTTCAGACTACCTCAACCGGTATGGAACGTGCAATGACGAACCGGTATACACTTCAGAACCCGCTGGTGCCGAAGTCGTTCCATGGCGACATCTTCGAAGACGTCGAAGACTGGATGACCGACTTCGAGCGCGTCGCCGAATACAACGAATGGGACGACGCGACTAAACGTAGGAATGTCTACTTTTGCCTCGAGGACGGCGCGCGTACATGTCTTCAAAACCGTGAGGAGCAACTGACGTCGTGGTGCGAGTTCCGCCGTCATCTACTGGACACTTACGCCAGTCCTGATCGCCGCGAACGAGCCGAACGAGCAATTCAGGTCCGCGTCCAGCTTCCCAACGAAAGCGTTACCGCGTTCGTTGAAGATATGACGCGCCTCTTCAGACGAGCAGACCCTGGAATGACCGAGGAGAAGAAGTTGCGTCAGCTGATGCGAGGGATGAAGGAGCAGCTCTTCGCTGGTCTGGTGCGCAATCCTCCGAAGACTGTCGCCGAATTTCTATCCGAGGCGGTCAGTGCGGAGAAGATGCTTCAGCAGCGCTCTAACCTTTACGAGCTGCAAGTGAACGCGACTACGGACATGTCCACGGCCATCGGAAGCCACAATGACAACCTTCGAGACCTCATCCGCACCGTTGTGCGCGAAGAGATAGTGAAGGTTTACGGCACCCCACAAGCCACGGTGAGCTCCATTGCGAGTGTAATAAGAGATGAAGTGAACCAAGCGCTCCGGTCCACCGTTCCTTTTCCTAACACCGCGCCTGCACCTTCTGTACACCACCGCGCCACCTACGCAGAAGTCTTGCGACAGCCTGCTTCGTCCCCGCCGCTGTTTGTTCAGGCCGCTCATCCGGTTGCACTCCCACGAGCCCAACCGGTGTCATACATCGAGGAACGACGCACGCCTCCACCGTTTCCCCATGCCGCTTCTCCGGTTGTGCTTCCGCAAGAGCGACCAGTGCATTACGACGATGATCGATGCATGCCCCCTCGGAAGTCAGAGGTTTGGCGCACTCCGGATCGCCGTCCTCTGTGTTTCCACTGTGGTGAGGCAGATCATTTGTACCGCCAGTGCCCATACCGACGCCTCGGGTTGCGGGGCTTTTCCGCCTATTCGCCGCCACCCCGACTGGGCCAACGACCTCGGGACATTGAGGATTATCTGGCTCAGCAACGCATGCCACCGCCTACCGGGCGGCTGTCACGCTCGCCGTCGCCAAGGCGATTTTCACCATCGCCCCAGCGGTATTCGAGCGGACGGTCGCCAAGTCCCCGCCGGGAAAACTAACTACAGCGACCTTTGGGGACGAGGCCGCTGGCAGTCGACGCACTGAAGACCTCCGATCGACGCGAGTAAACAAGGGTACCGGTACGCCATCAACTGAACGGAATGACCGGCTTTCGCTCGACATACCGGTGGTGATCGACGGTTACGTGGTTAGCGCTTTAGGGGATACCGGAGCGGACTATTCTATATTAAGCGGGAAGATGGCGACGTTTCTGAAGAAAGTAGTTACCCCTTGGCATGGCTCGCAGATTCGTACGGCTGGCGGTCACGTCGTTACTCCACTGGGATCCTGCACGACAAGAGTTCGAATTCGAGGATCGACATTCGTGGCGAGTTGCGTTGTTCTACGCGAATGCTCCCGCGACGTCATTCTCGGAGTTGACTTCCTGCAGGAATACGGCGCTGTTATTGACTTACGGGGCGGTGTAGTCACCTTCTCAGCCGACCAAGCAATCGACACAAACGACGACAAACGACGTGATGACGCGCTACGTGTTTCCGCCGAAAGTGTTACGCTTCCTCCACGAGCCAGTGTTCTAGTCGAAGTGATGTGCGGTGGAATTCGCGAAGGTGGAGTGGTCGCAGAAAGTAACTTAGTGCATCTACTGACACAAGGTGTTTGTGCGGCCAGGAGTGTGCTACAGCTTCGTGATGGCTGATCTAAGTTGCTAGTCACCAACTTTAGTAACGAGCATCGACACCTCTTCCGCGAAACTTCGATAGCGTTTGCCGAAGAAGTGGAACACGTAGCTGAATGTTTTGCCCCTGAACCAGTGAGGCTGGTTGACAAGTCACTGGGCACCGTCGACATTAATCCTGAGTTATCTAACGACAAACAGGCAGCACTGCACGAGCGCTTGCTTGAATTCAGGGTATGCTTCGCAAGCTCGTCTAAGGTACGCCAGACTTCGGTTACAAGGCACAGGATCATCACATGCGACGACGCACGCCCGATACACCAGCAGCCTTACCGCGTGTCGGCAAAGGAACGCGCCGCGATTCGTACACAAGTACAAGAGATGCTTGAAGACGGCGTGATCGAACCTTCCAACAGCTCATGGTCGTCTCCGGTCGTTCTTGTCAAAAAGAAAGACGGAACGCTACGCTTTTGCGTCGACTACCGGAAGCTCAACAACGTAACTAAAAAGGACGTGTACCCACTGCCACGTATCGACGACTCGTTAGATAGACTGCGGCGTGCCAAGTACTTTTCGTCACTCGATTTGAAAAGTGGATACTGGCAGATCGAGGTAGACGAACGAGACCGCGAGAAAACTGCCTTTGTGACTCCCACACGGCCTTTACGAATTTCGAGTGCTCCCTTTCGGTTTGTGTTCAGCCCCAGCAACTTTCCAGCGAATGATGGATACTGTCCTCGCTGGATTGAAGTGGCAGACTTGCCTTGTCTATCTTGACGACGTAGTTGTCTTTTCTGAAACATTTGAGCAACATCTTCATCGCCTGCGGCACGTGCTAGAAGCGCTCCGATCGGCTGACCTCACGCTTAAACCAGAGAAGTGCCACTTCGGTTATGAAGAGCTCAAGTTTCTTGAACACGTCGTCAGCGCCAAAGGAGTTCGACCCGATCCCGACAAGCTTGCCGCTGTAGCAGCTTTTCCTCTTCCTGCCGACAAGAAGGCCGTCCGACGCTTCCTGGGCTTGTGTGCGTATTATCGCCGCTTCATCGACAACTTCTCGAAGATTGCGGAACCCCTGACTCGCCTTACCAGGGATGACACACCATTTGCCTGGACGAATGAGCAACAAGCGGCCTTCGCTGAACTACGCCAACGCATGCAGTCAGCACCCGTCCTGGCACATTTCGACGAAGAGGCTGACACCGAGGTGCATACTGACGCCAGCAACATCGGCCTTGGCGCAGTACTCGTCCAACGTCAAGACGGCATTGAACGAGTAATAGCCTATACTAGCCGCTCGCGGTCCCGTGCCGAGGCGAACTACACTACTACAGAAAAAGAGTGTCTCGCAGTCGTCTGGGCGATCACGAAGTTTCGCCATTATCTCTACGGCCGTCCCTTCAAAGTGGTGACAGACCACCATGCTCTATGTTGGTTGGCGAACATACGCGATCCTTCAGGATGGCTGGCACGGTGGAGCTTGCGGCTACAGGAATTCGACGTCACCATAGTTTATAAGTCTGGCCGCAAGCACGAAGACGCCGACACGTTGTCGCGTGCTCCCGCCGAATCTTTCAGTCGACAGTCAGAGGACGACGACGGCTTCCTGGGCGCCCTTACTACGTCGGACTTTGTCAAATCGCAGCGTGACGACGCTGAAATTCGACCTCTCATCGACCACTTAGAGGGCCGTGAAACAACCATACCATGCCATCTACGTCGCGTCTTGACGTCCTTCTGTCTACGAGACAATGTGCTGTACAAGAAGAACGCCCGCCCGAATGATCGAGCCTACCTCCTAGTAGTTCCCAAAGACTTGCGGGACGATATTCTTTTCGCTTGCCACGACGAGCCTACATCTGGCCACCTCGGCTCCTCACGAACGCTTGCTAGAGTGCGCGAGATGTATTACTGGCCCGGACTTTCAGCAAGCGTCAAGCAGTATGTGAAAGGCTGCCGTGAATGTCAGCGACGAAAGTAACCACCCCTGAAGCCCGCCGGGTTATTGAAACCCATTGAACCACCTCATAAGCCATTCGACCAAGTCGGCTTGGACATTCTTGGGCCTTTTCCTCTGTCAACCGACGGCAACAAGTGGGTGATTGTCGCCACTGACTATTTAACCCGCTATGCCGAGACAGAGGCGCTCCCACGAGCCAGGGCTTCTGAGGTAGCGCAGTTCTTCATGTGTCACATTGTATTGCGCCATGGTGCCCCAGCCACTGTTATCACAGATAGAGGAACGGCGTTCACGGCACAGCTCATGGACGAAATTTTTCAACTAAGCAACACCAGGCATCGAAAGCCGACCGCTTACCATCCGCAGTCCAACGGCCTTACGGAGCGATTAAACAAGACCATCACAGACATGATCTCTATGTACATCGACGTCCAGCACAAAACATGGGATCGCATCCTGCCTTATGTGACCTTCGCGTATAATACCGCCGTCCAAGAAACAACGCGCTTCACACCATTTCGCCTTGTCTACGGCCGCGAAGTACAGACGATGCTGGACGCTATGCTTCCGTGCCACGACGCCGAGAACCTAACTACTGACGCCTAAGAATTTGCTCAGCGCGCTGAGGAGGCTCGCCAGCTCGCGCGGCTGCACATCGGTGAGCAGCAACACGCAGATGCACGGCGCTATAATATCCGTCACCGGCAAGTGCGCTACAGTCCCGGCGACCAAGTGTTGGTGTGGACCCCTGTTCGCCGCCGTGGCCTTTGTGAAAAGTTGCTCAGCCGGTATTTTGGCCCGTACAAAGTGCTGCGCCGCATTAGTGACGTGAACTATGAAGTCATTCCAGACAGTGCGTCTCAAACACGGCGCCGACAACCACCTAGTTCTGACGTAGTTCACGTCGTACGCATGAAACCTTACGTTGCCCGTTAGTGATTTTTACGCGCCGATTTGCACCTAATGCACTTACCTCTTCGTTTCTAGAGAGGTAGAGAATTGTTTATAGCTACGCTGCTGTAGCTCTCGCTGTGTTCTGTGCGCGAGCATCTTCATTGAGCGTGTTTTTTTTTTTTGTTGTTGTTGTTTGTTTTCCTTTTCCACACCACTTCTTCAGCATCGAGCCGATGCTCTTTCCGAGGAAGGGGGGAAATGTCACCTGTAGTAGTGGGCATAGGGCAAGCGCAGAATCGCAAGAAGAAAGAAGTGCGCGTGCTAGCCGCCCCGCTCGATAGTTGCCTCTCGCCGCCGTTTTCGCCAGAGCCCAGCCGCTCCCAATAAACGTCGTCAGCCCCTTTTGAAGACGCGTGGCAATATGTATATACAGGGTGTTTCAGCGAACACTTTCAAAAATTCTTAAAGGTTGCCTGTGGCAGATAGCACAATTTTCCTTCATGAGCTGGTCTACTTGAAGTGGTGGACATTACTTGCACAAGAAATTGAAATGCATAACTGAATAATTACCAATAATTCACTAATGAAGTTTTTAACTAATTACCTGTTGGTCCATATTGTAATTTACAAATTGTAGCCGTGGAGTTTGCAAGGCGGATCCACTTGGAATGAATTCTCGGGATGACACCAGTTTCGAGATATTACTTATCGAACAGCGAAAAAATGCATTGGCGTTCCAGTTAATATCTTAAGAAAACGTCGCTTTATGCATTCAAGCACAAAATTTATTGGAACGTCAATGCACTTCTCCGCAAAGTTCGGGAATTAATATCTCGAAACTGGTGCCATCCTGAGAATTAATTCCAAATGGATCCGCCTTGCGAGCTCCCCGGCTACAATTTGTAAATTGCAATATGGGCCATCAGGTAATTAGTTAAAAGCTTCATTAGGGAATTATTGTTAATGATTCGATTATGCATTTCAATGTCTTGTGCAAGTAATGTCGCACACACACACACACACACACACACATATATATATATATATATATATATATATATATATATATATATATATATATATTGTTGCGTCCAAGTGCTTAAAAGGGACGTGCGGATCACAAGGAGAAAAGAAGAGAAGGACGACGACTGTGCAGCGGCCATTCCTGCTGTTCGTAGCCTGCTGTTCCTGATCTAGCACGCCTTAACAAATTGGTGGAGGTGCGGGTATACCGCATACAAGATGAAGGGTTTCGCGCCAGACCCAAAGGTATATTCAAAAAAGGAAAAAAAAGACGAACGTTTATGGCATATTTACTGACGTTTACTGACGTTTCGGCCGGAGGATCGGCCTTCCTCGGTATATATATATATATATATATATATATATATATATATATATATATATATATATACGGGGGATTGACGGTTGCCCGAATGATCCCCGGTGCTTCGCCCACTCATCATGATTCACTTCGTGGATATGCGGTGACGTTTCTTTTTTTTTTTTTGGTATCCTCCCGAGCGTGCCGGAAAAACAGGTGTCCAGCCGTTAGTATGTCATGGAGAGCTTGCAGAACCTCTGGACGCAATGCTGAGGGTACCACGAGGAGGTAGTTGGCTCGGAGTGGCGCGAAGTTCTTCGTTAGGAGAATGTCGTTTTGTAAGAAAAACGACGCCAATCCTCGCTTGAACACCTTCGGCACAATGACGGTCTTGCCTTCCAGGTAGTATACAAGGCTCCTTCTTAGTTCAGGGTCGGCTCGCTGTTAATTGTTCGGCGAATTCGTCGCCAGTGATGGGTCCCAAGAAAGTGTCGTCATCCTGGTCGTCTAGAGGTGGCGGTTTGACAGGGGTGCGAGACAAGCAGTCAGTGTCAGAGTGCTTTCGCCCAGACTTGTAAACGACGGTGGTGTCGAGTGCTTAACGCCGGAAGCATCCTTCAAGTTAGCTAGCCAACACAAAGCGTGGTGGTCGTTCACAACTTTGAAGGGCCTGCCATAGAGGTAGGGGCGAAATTTTATTGTAGCCCAGATGATGGCGATGCACTCCTTTTCTGTTGTGGGATAATTTGCTGCCGCCTTCGACAGCGACCGACTAGCGTAACATACAACCCTTTCTAGTCCATCAGTCCTCTGCACAAGCACAACGCCGAGTCCTACGCTGCTTTAGTCGGTGAGGACGTCGGTATTGGCGTTTTCGTCGAAATGCGCAAGTATTGGCGGCGAACTCAGGCGTCACTTCAGTTCTTCAAATGCTTCGACTTGCCTCATGGAGAAGACCAACCAAATAAGGTGAGCTGGGCAAACACGGTCTCCCAGAGCTCCACACAGCATACGCAAAACGATGCACTAGCCGAGGTACAAGCAGAATTGGGCAAACTTAAAAAGCTTTTACATCTTGCGTTAGAAGAAAACAAATTACTTAAGGAAGAGATCACCAAGTTTAGAAACAAGAAGCAGATAGATGACAACAATAAGATGGATACCACACAGATTCAAGAAAGTCAAGAGAAGAGGCCTGTAGCTAACGCTAACCAAGATTCCGCATCCCCTCCCATGAAAAGCAGGGCTACTGCCGAATTCACACAGAAAGAACAAGTAGTAGCCAAGCCGCCACAACCACAGTACATAGACGAAAAGTTTCTTAATGAAAAGTTACAATTACTTAGTGAGGAGACGGATCGCAAACTAGAAATTCTTAGTAGCTCCATTAGTGAAGGGATAAATGCAAGCATAGAAAGAATGATGGCCAAATACATGGGCAATATTAATGCCAGACTTGCTGTATTAGAAAATGCTACGCATACGGAAGGCATGGGGGGACAAGTCGGTCCCATCAAGACCCAAAAACCGTACTCTAGGCCAACCGCAGCTGACGTAAACAGGGCTACAAAGGATAGCCAATAACGTCCCCATGGCTACTAATAACACTTATACAATATGGCAATGGAACTGTCGCGGGTTTCGTAGGAAACGAGGAAACCTGCAACAGTTTGTAGATAATAAAGTTATGGGGCCAGTGCCTGACGCAATCTGCCTGCAAGAAACCGGATGCACTGCCAAATTATCGGGATATAAAACATTCTGTCAAGGAGACCTGGCCAATATGGATGGAAGTAACAACAAGCCTGTGGTTGCGACACTGGTCCGACGCAATCTGCCGGTCATCCGACATGATATAGGCACAGAATACATCGACCACGTTTTCGTTGAAATTATATCGGCAAAAAACAGAAACAAGAACAGTCTCTTCGTACTAAACGTATACAGCAATCCTAAGAAAAAACATAGCTTCGCGAATCTTTTCCGGAAGGCGCTAGATATAGCAAAAAAGCACACTTTAATAATAACAGGAGATTTCAATGCGCGCCACCCCGCCTGGTGCTACAGGTTGGAAACGGTGAAGGGAAGACGTCTATGGCAGGACGTTCAGCGAGAGGGTCTTACTCTGATTACCGACACAGCACATCCCACCAGGCTGGGGAACAGCGTGTCTACGGACACAACGCCAGATTTGACATTTGTAAAAAATGCTAAAGCTGATGCGGGATGGCTAAATCTACAGGAAAACCTAGGAAGTGACCACTACATAGTGGCCACCACACTAGTTGCAGGAACAACCAAGCCCAGAGAAGGCAACCAAATTAGAATCACCGAATGGGATGAATTCAGGAAAATAAGAACGGCTGAACGCGAATCCGAAGAAAACAGCAGCAACCCAAAGGACATTGAAGACATTGAATCCTGGGTTGAACAGCTGCATAAATGTGTCGACCAGGCAACTAAGATCATACCAGAGGAAGCAGAGATAAAGCAAGCCGACGCGAAGCTCCTACACATGTGGGAAGCGAAACAAGGCCTGCAAAGACGATTGAGCAAACAAAAGCTAAATCGTAACCTACGAAGACGCATTGCAAGGCTAAATCAGGACATAGAAAATTACGCGCACCAACTAACCAGACAAAAATGGTACAGCACGTGCGAAGAAATGGATCTACAGATTGGTATCGCCAAAACATGGAATGTTCTTAGACATCTAATTGATCTAGATAAGAGCAAGACGACGCAAAAGCACAATCTAAGCAAGATAATTCATAATTACCCTGATACAGACAAGGAGTTAATTAAAGAAATCCAAGACAAATACATAGGATCCAATCCCAAAGAAAATCTAAAGGCATACGCAGGGGCATATAACGAAGCACTCGATCGTCCTTTTACCGTGGCAGAGGTACGAGGGGCTATTCAAAACCTCCGCACAAAATCTGCTCCGGGCCCAGAGGGAGTTACCAACAAGATGGTTCGTAACCTGGACGATCAGTCTATTGAAGCTCTCACAAAATACATGACCATCTGCTGGGAAAGAGGCAAACTTCCGAAACAGTGGAAAGCAGCAAAAATCGTAATGATCCCGAAGCCAGGCAAAAAACTACAGCTTGACAACCTCAGACCAATCTCGCTGACCTCGTGCATTGGGAAATTGATGGAACACGTGGTCCTCGACAGATTAAACAGATACATGGAAAACAGAGAAGCCTTTCCACCCACAATGGTAGGCTTCCGCCCGAAATTATCGACGCAAGACATAATGCTGAGAATTAAGCACCAAATAATAGACGGAAACGGCTGATCCCGGATGGATACCAGGGCCATACTGGGACTAGACCTAACCAAGGCCTTTGACAATGTGAAACATGAAGCAATATTGGAAAACCTGGAAAAATTAGGAGTTGGGCGTAAGACGTACGAATACATCAAAGACTTTCTATCTGACAGAAGAGCAATTTTAACAATAGGAGGAGTGGCGTCGGACGAACTAGAGATGGGCAAGCAGAGGTACGCCGCAAGGCTCTGTCCTCTCGCCTTTTCTCTTCAATGCCGCCATGATTAGCCTCCCAGAAATACTTAATAACATTGAAGATCTAAATCATAGCCTATACGCCGATGATATTACGCTATGGATAGCGGGAGGCAGTGATGGTCATATTCAGGACACACTGCAAAAGGCGATTGATGCGGCAGAAGCATACGTTGGGTCGAGAGGTCTGGGATGCTCCCCGCAGAAATCCGAGCTCCTGCTATACCAGCCAACGTCAAGAGGGAAAAAGAAAACCGAAGTCCCCAATATACAGCTCTTCGCAAACCAAGGACAACCCATACCGCTGGTTACAAGTATAAAGATCCTCGATATGCGGATTCAGAACAACGGCTACAATATTGAAACCATCAGACAGTTAGAAAGCAATACATATCAGACAACGCGTCTTATTTCGCGCATAGCAAACAAACACCATGGTATGAAAGAAAATAGCTTGATCAGACTAATTCAAACCTTTGTTCTCAGCCGGATCGTCTACGTAGCGCCATTCTTAGACCTTAAAACTGAAGAAAAGAAAAGAATCAACGTCATGATCAGGAAAACCTACAAGCAAGCTCTGGGGATCCCGGTCTCCACTTCGAATGAACGTTTTGAAGCGCTGGAGCTCCATAACACCATAGAAGAATTGATAGAAGCTCACAGAACTGCCCAGATGGAGAGGCTCTCCAAAAGTCAAACTGGAAGACATATTCTGGAATCACTGAACATCAACTATGAACCCAGAACTGACATCAAAACAGATATACCTGTGGACATTAGGAGACACCTATATATCCCCCCGTTACCCAAACACATGCATCCTTCGCACAACGAAGAACGAAGAAAAGAAAGAGCCAAAGCATTAGGAAGCAGGTTTGGTAATTCTAAAGATGTGCTCTATGTAGACGCAGCCGACTACGAACATCAAGATGCCATGGCAGTGGCAGTAGTCAATAATCGAGGACATGCAATTGCGTCAGCCACAATCCTAACAACAACGCCAGAAGTAGGCGAAGAGGTCGCCATTGCACTAGCAATGACATCTTCTCCCAAATATAAAATTGTAATAAGTGATTCCAAGACCGCCATATTAAATTACGCTAAAGGACGCATCTCGCCAAAGGCGCAAAAAATCCTCCAGGCTGGTTTCCACGGAGACCGAGCTAGGGGAATACAAATCATCTGGGCACCAGCCCACTCTGGCCTGCCAGGCAACGTGAATGCGCATGACGCGGCTCGAGGTTTCGCAGACCGAGACGACGTCACCAACACCAACACGGACGCTTCGCAATCCGCCGGTCGGGCAGAGATAGGCTGGTTTCCTTTAGGGAAATCATTGATCATTACAGACTAGCCAGGGCTAGATATCCGGCAGCACATTGCTCATTAAACAAGTGGCAATCAGTGGCTTGGCGGCTAATACAAACCAACACTTTTCCCAACCCCATTGCCTTCAGTCACTATCACCCAGATTTATACACAGACATATGTAAGCATTGTAACAACCGAGCAGATCTTCAACACATAATCTGGGCATGCCCAAAGAAACAATATAACAATAACTGTTCAAAACCACAACAACCCAGTTTAATAATAAGAAATGAGGAGCAATGGGAGGCCGTGTTGCTCAGCTCGGACCCGGATGTTCAAGCGAGAGTAGTCCAAATGGCTGAAGACGCCGCCGCGGCTCAGGGGCTGCCGGCCGCCGTCTAAAGGGGGGACGGGGGAAGCTTCTAGTCATTACCCCCTCCTCTAACCACATTTTGGACAAAATAAAGTTATTTCTCTCTCTCTCTCGACTTGAGGCGTCTGCCACTTGAACTCGACGTTGGCCTTCGTAAGGTACGTCAGTGGCTCGATGATCCGCGAAAAGTCCTTGACGAAGCGCCTGCAATAGGCGCACAGTCCAAGAAATCTATGCACTGCCTTCTTGTCGGCGGGCGGAGGAAAGTCAGTGACGGCCGCCGCAGTTCTCTGAGGGTCAAGGCGCACTCCAGACTTGTTTATGACGTGGCCCCCAAAAAAGAGCTCCTCGTATGCGAAGCGGCACTTTTAAAGCTTCAACGTGAGTCCGGGGTGTCCCAGCTAACTTTAGCCAGAGTTAAAAATGTGCCGCTGCACACTAAGACGACGCGACCAAATGCATGTTGCGGACTATTGTTTGCAGTAAATCACACTATCTTTTGTATTCGGATCAATTGCATAATTACGTGATATTAAATAATAAACGAAGCAAAGAAAATTCAAATTATTAAGTTGTAGTGCGGTCTACAAACCACCCGATTAAACAGTTTCTAACTTACTATTTATTAAGCATTAGTTTTTTTTCCTCTTACTACAGATTCCTGCGAAATAAAAAAGAAGTGGCAGTTTCGCCCGAAAGGCGAAGCATCAATTGCGATAGCAAATCAGTAGAGAGCTATTCGGAGTAGGGATAGTAGTTTTATCGGCTGCATAAGCTTGGACACATCCGCTTACTAACTGAATTAACAAGCGTGGTGTCAGCGCGCACAAGCAAACATGAATAGATCACACTGAATGACCGCAGACGACTGTAAAAACGCTGGCAGCAATCGCAGCCGCCGCAGAGAGCAAGGTTCGTGCGGTCTATCGCTTCAAAGGAAACTGAGCGGCGGATGCACAGCGCATACAAAGGTCAGAGCCGTGTGGAGATAAGAGACCATGCGGGCGAGCGACACAGCTGGGCAAAGTACGAGCGCGGTTGTTGGCAGAGTAGAAGTGCGCCCCCCCCCCTGCTCCCTCTCGCACTGCCTTCCCGCTTTCTTGATTGCGCGTGGGAGATGGAGTGCCAAGTTACCCTTACGCCCGATTGCAAGATACGCATTTGGTGCCGGAGCACAGCGTCGCCCCGCCTCCCTCCCTCCCATACCCCCACGACCTTTCGCGCGACGGTCGCGTTTGCTTTCGGCCGTGCGTTCGCTCTCCGTGATAGCACGCGGCCCCGCCCCCCGCGCGCTTTCGCTCGCGCATACGGCGCGCGGCGACGATTTTATCGCCCTTGGAATCTATACGCAACCTCACGGCGACGGCGACGGTGACGACGACGGCGACGACGACGGCGACGCCGATGCAGAAATACGGTTTACGTGTCCATATAATTGCTATCGCAATAAAATACCACGTGACATGCTCACTTGCGCGCCGTAATTTCAGTGCTACCAAATGTTCCGCGTACAAACGAACATAACATTTAGCAGGGTGTGCTGCCGCTTAAAACGCGACAGGGCAAGCGTTTTCGCAGCGCAAGCGATAATGGTTGCTGGCGTAAATCGCGCCGCCAACGCCTGCGTCGGTGCCCTGTCGCCTGTTAAGCCGCAACACACCCTGCTAAATGCTGCTTTCCCGGTCCCGTTCGTCGACTTCTATCCGCCAGTACCCGCTACGTAGATCCATTGAAGAAAAGTAACGGGCATGCCGCAGACGATCCAAGGAGTCGTCAATCCGAGGAAGTGGATAAACGTCCTTTTTCGTGATCTTGTTCAGTTTGCGATAATCTACACAGAATCGTAGTGAACCGTCTTTCTTCTTAACTAGTACAACAGGGGATGCCCAAGGACTTGTCGATGGTTGAATGACATCATCATCCAGCATTTGCTTAACTTAATGACGAATAGCATCCTGTTCTCTCTGTGACACGCGGTAAGCGTGTTGGCGAACAGGTTGGACGGTCGGTTCAGTGAAGATTCTGTGCTTGGTTAGAGGAGTCTGCTTGACCTTCGACGTGGTGGCAAAACAGTCGGTAAATGATGATAGTAGGCTGAGGAGCCTCTCCTGTTGGGGTTGTTTCAGCTGTGGATTGACGTTGATGTGACTGGTAAAGTCCACATCGCTGTTTTCCTGCATCGAGATTGTCGTTACCGAAGCACATGCGTTGGACTCGTCAACTGTTTCAAAGTAGGCAATGGTGGTATGCTTCGCAAAGTGCTTGTATTCGCCGCTGAAGTTAGTAACTAGGATCGTGGTTTGCCTATTTTGGAGCTCTACGAGACGTCGTGCGACGCCGACTTCTCGATCCAGAAAAATGGTGAGGTTACCTTCGGCGATGCCCATATCTAGGTGGTCTTGAGGGCACTCAACAAGGACGAAGATGCTACTTCGAGGCGGTAACGTTACGCAGTCATCGACCACGCGTAAAGCCGCGCGATGATGTTCCTCCTTAACATCAGAATCCGAAGAAACAGTGTTCGAAAAAGTCACGAACAAGTCACGCAGATTAATGATCGCCCCATATTCCTGAAGAAAATTCATGCCCAATATAACCAGTCGAGAACACTTGGGCAGCACAAGGAAAGACGCTACGAAGGTCGAAGTATAAATTGTAAGTTTGGCGGTGCATCGTCGAATAGGTGACACGAGGTGTCCTCCAGCCGTGATCAGATGTGGGCCATCCCACGCTGTCAGCACTTTGCGTAACCGATTGGCCAGTGAGGCACGCATAACCGAGTAATCAGCTCGCGTATCGACAAGTGCAGTTACCGGATAACAGTCGACGGAAACAGTAATAGCAGCAGAAGCTCTTTTGGAGGTTTCGAAGGAAGGCGTCAGCGGTACGTCGCGAGGGGGTGGCGTCGGCGGAGGATATTTGACGGTTCGCATGACAGCGGCCTCACCCCCGGAGGTCGCCGTTTTCAGTTTCCCCGGCGTGGGCTTCCGCCGGTGACACCAGTGGCATCAAAGGCGGGTCGAGCGCGGTTTGGTGATGTGTGCCGACGAGGTGACGGTGACCGCGACTGTCTTCGCTGAGGGACAGGAGGAAGACGGTTGCTTTCCAAGTACTCCTCGATTTTGTGTGGGGGTTCGCTATAGCGCGGGCAACGGGCGTCCGGATGGTATCCCCGCAAACCAATCCGTCGGTAATGGCAGTCGCGATAGAAGTGTCCAGCCTCCCCAGAGTGATAACACAACGGACTGTTGTCGGGAGCGCGCCATACCGTTGACCTCCGCCGACCAGGACGAAAGTCTGATTGGAGAGTCGTGCAGTGGCTTGGGAAGCTTCGTGGTGGATGCGGGAAACGGGCCGTCGACGGCGTAGAAACCCGAAGAGCATCGGCGTACGAGAGCGTGGGAGGTTCGGTTCGCGGTGGTGGCGAAGGGTGAACCACCTGCCTGATTTCCTCCCGAATGACGTCCGTAAGGGCTGGTTACTGGTGAGCGCGAGCTAGAGCGTCAACAACAACCACCACTCATCGTCGTCGTCTTTTCCCAGACATCGAAGCGCGGTCATTCGGCTTCGGTACAGCCGCGGCACTCGGAGGTGCCGATCCATAATACTTCTGGAGTTCTTCTCGAACAACCTGCCGTATTAGTTCGGTAAGGGACTCCCTGTCATCCCTTGCAGGTACAAGCGAGCATGCCGCAGCCATGGTGGTCTGGCGTTCATACTGCGATAGCCGCTGCCGAAGCATGCGCTCCATGACTGTTGCCTCACGGACGAACTGAGACACCGTTGTAGGAGGACTGCGCACGAGGCCCGCGAAAAGCTGCTCGTTTACGCCTCACAATAACATGCGTTGTCTTCTGGCATTAGTGGGTCGGCCCGACGGAACAATCGTGTCATGTCTTCCACGAACATGGCGACGGTTTCGTTCAGCATTTGGAACCTGGAAGATAGTGCCTGTTCGGCTCTTTCTTTCCTTTCGGGGGTACTGAAGGCGTCACGAAGCAGGCGGTAAAACTCCTGCCAGCTGGTAAACGAAACTTCGTGGGTCTCGTACCATACCCTTTCCACGTCTAAAAGAGAAAAGTAGACGTTCTTCAACTTACGGCGAGCATCCCAGTCATTAAAGGTGGCGACCCGGTCTAAATGGTCTAACCAGTCCTCTACGTCCTCAAAGGCGTCGCCGTGGAACGGGTTAGGTGTGCGAGGCGCGTTTACAATGCAAGGTACAGCAGAATTTGGGATATCCTCGGTTTGGCTTGCGGTTGTTGTTGCCATTTTCCTCGCAGAGTTTGCCAGGCAACTGTACTGCGGTGGAAGACCTTGGAGGCGACGGCTGCTTCGATGGATTTCTGCAGTCTCTGAGGTACTGGCGTTGGTAGCTGCTGGTTCAGGACCAGCAGGCATAGGGCGTATGTGTACCCAGCACTTCCACCAGTTTGTCGCGAGAGGAAAAGGCAGGCAGTTAGTTCCGAGCGAACGGCTGTTTACTGTTGTTGTTGTTGCCTGAAAACATGGCTCGTACCCACGAGGGGGATTGGCCTCACTGGATAAAATAAAACATACACCTAACAACGTTTACTGTTTCGGCCACAGCAGCCAACAACACTTCTTCGTCGTCGTCCTCTAGCGTTACTAACGCGTGGCACTATGTTCGTTTGTACGCGGAACGTTTTGGGGCACTGCAATCACGACGCACAAGGGGGCATGTGACGTGGTATTTTTTGTATTTTGAGGGCATCCGCAGTAAGCGGGAAAATACTAATACTTATGTACTGAAGAAGAACGAGCAGTATGCACTGCTTCGAGAAAGACGACAACGACGAGTTGGTCGAAGCCGTGTGCCTGTGTTGCCTGCGCTGTGCAACCTCTCGCTGCAGTGCTCTACGCTCTAATTAATTAAACTAGATTGCCTCTCTACATTTGGTGGAGGTGCTGGGCCCTTTACCGACTTGGAACTCCGCAACCGGACGCTCCCTCCCGTTTCTGCCATGCTTGAGGACCCCGAGCAGCCCGATCGTCCCCAGGCATCGCCTGTGGTCTGCTCCGGTGCTCTACGCCAACGCGATACTCCTCTCTTCAGTGGCACCGACGATCATGACGTCGAGGATTGGCTCTCCTCATATGCCCGAGTGAGTGCGCATAACAAATGGGATGACAAAGATAAACTGACTAACGTCATCTTCTATCTTTCTGGAGTCGCTCATCTCTGGTTCCGGAATCATGAATCCGACCTTACCACCTGGACTGCTTTTACTAATTATTTCAAAGAGGTTTTCGGTCGCCCTGCTGTGCAAAAGCTTCGTGCGGAACAACGCTTGCGTGGTCGCGCTCAGCAAAAGGGTGAAAACTTCACCAGTTACATTGAAGATGTTGTCTACCTTTGTCGGCGCATTAACCCCACTATGCCAGAAAGTGAAAAGATAAAGAATGTCATGAAAGGCATCGAAGATGATGCCTTCCAGATGCTCTTGGCGAAAAATCCTCGAACGGTTGACAAGGTGATCACCCTGTGCCAAAGCTACGACGAGCTCCGCAAACAACGCTTCACTACGCGCCGAGCTGCCGCGCCGGACGACACGATTTCGGCCCTAACCGACAGTTTCGATGCTGCTCCCGCCCACTCCTCGTTCCTCGACCAAGTCAAACAATTTGTTCGAGAGGAAGTCGCGCGTCAACTGTCCCTTTTGCCTGCTACCCGGTCATCTGAGTCATCGTTGTCTCCGGAACTACGTCGGGTCATACACGAACAAGTGATCGACGCACTACCTCTCGCTCATCAGCCCCCTCCAGCGCCAATTCCGCTCACGTACGCTGCCGTCGTCGCCAGTCCAAGACCTCCGCCTGCAATTTCGCACTACACACCCACAAGCGGCTTGTACGCGTCGCCTTCTGCAGCTGCAAACTACGTGCCCAGAAGCAACTTCTGCGCGCCTCCGCAGCCCCTACGCCCGGCTCAGCATTGTGCATCCCAGACTGGGCCCCCTGTTCACAATCCGTGGCGTACCCAGGACAATCGGCCTATCTGCTACGCGTGTGGCTTTGCTGGCCACGTGGCACGATTTTGCCGCCGGCGGGGTTGGTACCCTCCCGATACTGCGAGACCAGAAGGGAATGCACCTGACTCCCAGTCCTGCTATGTTCCACCTGTTCCGCACTTCGCTTCCTCGTCTCCTGCTCCTCGATGTTTCACCACTCGTCGGTCTCCTTCTCCCCGTCGACGTTCCCTGTCCCCCCTTGTCCGCCGCCCCCCGTTGTGGAGGAAAACTAAAAGGCGCAGTTCCGGAGGCAAGAACTGCGATCTCATCGAACTGCTCAAGCCCTCGTTGATTCCCTGCGAACGTCATTGAAGTTTATGCGGAAGGTATCGCCGTTCACGCGCTTGTCGACACCGGTGCCGCGGTGTCAGTGATTGCTGACCAGCTTCGCAGTACGCTCCGAAAGGTCGCGACGCCGTTTTCCGCTATTGCGCTACGTACAGCAAGCGCTGAGCCAATTGAGCCTGTAGGAACTTGCACCGTCCGTGTCGCCATACAAGACAGTTTATATCACATTGAGTTTGTTGTTCTTCCCCGCTGCTCTCATGCCATCATTCTACGATGGGACTTCCTCTCTTCTAATCGCGCAGTTATTGATTGTGCCCGTGCAGAACTTGAGCTGACTCCATTTTGCGGAAGTCTTTCTGAAGATTTGCCTCTTTCTTCTGCTAGAGTGTTCGTCGCCGCCGACACCGATATCCCTGCTTTCTCTTCCGCCCTTGCGCCCGTTTCCTGTGCTGCTTTCTACGATTCCACAGTTCTCTTCACGCCGTTCTCTTCACACTTGCTGCACGTCGTCATCCCTTCTAGCTTCCCTTCGCCAACCTTCCCATTCGCCAGAGCTCCAGCGCACTTTACGTTACGAATCCGTTTTCGTGTCCATCAAGCTTACACCATGGCGAGTGCCTCGGGTCTGCTGACGTATTTTAGACGAACTTTCTCTACGATGTGCCTCATGACTCGACTCCTCTTCAGGTTGACGCCATGGCTCTTCCTGTCTGTGCGTCTGAGCCAGCACGTGACAGAACGTTTGCTCGGTGCATTGATCCGCAGCTCACTCCGAGTCAGCGCGCGCAGATCGTCGACCTCCTTACCCGATTTCGCACTTCTTTTGACCTCCAACAACAATGTTTTGGGCGTACAGCTACAGTCATTCATCACATCGACACCGGTAGCCATGTCCCACTACGGGAGCGTCCATACCGTGTGTCCGCGACGGAGCGCCGTGTCATCGACGAGCACGTAGGCGACATGCTTCAACGCGGCGTGATACAGCCTTCCCACAGTCCTTGGGCCTCTCCAGTAGTGCTGGTGAAAAAGAAAGATGAGACAATTCGTTTTTGTGTGGACTATCGACGCCTGAACAAGATAACCCGGAAAGATGTCTATCCTCTCTTCCGTATCGACGACGCACTAGACAGCCTCCAAGGCGCTTAATTCTTTTCGTCCTTAGACTTACGATCTCCTTACTGGCAAGTCCCGGTGGCTGAGTCAGATCGCCCGAAAACGGCATTCGTTACGCCTGACGGCTTATATGAATTTACCTTGATGCCCTTTGGCCTGTGCAATGCGCCTGCCACATTTGAAAGAATGATGGATAACATCCTCTGCGGCCTCAAATGGCAGACATGGCTTTGTTATCTCGATGACATTGTCATCTTTTCCCCGGACTTTTCTCACCTGCGCCGACTCGAACGCGTTCTCACTTGCCTCGCCGATGCTGGACTCCAGCTCAACATCAAGAAGTGTCGCTTCGCCGCCCGACAGCTAGTCATCCTTGGCCACGTTTTTTCGAAAGATGGTGTGCTTCCAGACCCTACCAAACTCCAAGCAGTCACCGAATTCGCACGACCAAAGACCACCAAAGAACTCCGCAGCTTCATCGAATTGTGCTCATACTTTCGCCGTTTCATCCGCAACTTCGCCACCATAATAGCGCCTTTGACGCAGCTTCTCGCGGGTAACCACGACCTCTCGGCCTGGTCGCCACTTTGCGATGCCGCATTCACGACGCTGCGTCGTCTTCTAACCTCACCCTCGATTCTCCGTCATTTCGACCCCAGCGCAGCCGACAGAAATTCACACGGATGCTGGTGGTGTCGGCATTGGCGCTGTTCTTGCGCAACGAAAGGCTGGCTTCGATGAATACGTCGTTGCTTACGCCAGCCGCGCTCTGACGAAAGCGGAAGCCAACTATTCCGTTACAGAAAAAAAATGCTTGGCTATCATTTGGGCCATAACTAAATTCCACCCTTGCCTCTACGGCCGCCCATTCGACGTCATAACTGACCATCATGCCCTCTGCTGGCTGTCATCCTTAAAGGACCCTTCAGGTCGACTCGCTCGGTGGGCGCTCCGCCTCTAAGAGTACGACATTCGAGTGCTGTACCGCTCTGGCTGTAAACAAACGAACGCGGATGCCCTGTCCCGCTCCCCTGTGTCAGGCCAGCCCAATTATTCGAAGGTACCAATATGCGAGTCCTCCCTCACTGCCACGGACATGCTTTTGGAGCAGCAGAAGGATCGATGGATTGTCTCTATGCTGGCTTTTCTGTCGAACCCATCAGCGCCTTCTTCTTACCGTACACTGCGTCGCCAAGCACACCACTTCGCGGTTCGTGACAGAATCCTATACCGCCGTAACTACCTCTCGGACGGCCGCAAATGGTTACTCGTGGTACCACGGCATCTACTTTCAGGCATATATGCAGCGTTTCACGATGACCCGCAATGCGCGCATGCAGGAGTACTAAAAACGTACGCGCGCCTGCGACTCCGTTATTACTGGCGCGGAATGTACCGATTCGTCCGCCGATATGTGCGCTCCTGCCTCGCTTGGCAACGCCGCAAGAATAGCCCTTCTTCCTCAGCTGCCCCATTGCAACCTTTGCCTTGCCCAGGACGCGCCTTTGACCGAGTCGTAGTTGATCTTTACGGTCCCCTGCCGAGTACTTCAGACGGCAACCGCTGGGTGATTGTTGCAATAGACCATCTAACGCATTACGCGGAAACTTCGCCTCTTCCCAGCGCATCTGCGCGTGATGTTGCATGGTTCCTTCTGCTTAACATCATACTTCGCCATGGAGCCCCCAGAGAATTGCTCAGCGACAGAGGCCGTGTGTTTCTGAGGTTATAGAAGCCCTACTCAAGGAATGCCACGTAATTCACTGCACCACTACTGCATACCACCCGCTGACTAATGGGATGACTGAGCGCTTTAACTGTACTCTTGGCGACATGTTATCCATGTACGTTGCATCTGACCAGACCAATTGGGACCGCGTTCTACTCATCGTGGCGTATGCTTACAACACCGCCACACCGACCACTACGGGATTTTCCCTGTTCTTTCCTCTTTATGGACGCGAGCCTTGCTGCACAATGGATACTATCCTCCCGTATCGCCCTGACACAACGGAGTCTACTGCCCTGTCCAAAGCTGCTGCACACGCGGAAGAGTGCCGACAGCTCGCCCGCACATTTACTACGGAAGACCAGCAGCGACAGAAGCACCGTTGGGATACTTCCGCCTCTCCTGCACCCTATGCCCCTGACTCACTAGTCTGGCTTTGGGTTCCCGCCACCAGCCCTGGACTTTCACCGAAACTCGTTTCCAAGTACGAGGGTCCCTACCGTGTGGTCAGCCAAACGTCTCCTGTGAACTACATGATAGAACCCCTTGAGCCACCTTCGGATAAGCGCCGCCGAGGGCGCGAAATCGTGCACGTTCAGCGGCTAAAGCCTTATTTCGACCCCCCTGTGCTATCCTGCCCGTAGGTCACCGGGACGGCTCCTTTTCTCTGGGGAGATAATTGTACTGAAGAAGAACGAGCAGTATGCACTGCTTCGAGAAAGACGACGACGACGAGTTGGTCGAAGCCGTGTGCCTGTGTTGCCTGCGCTGTGTAACCTCTCGGTGCAGTGCTCTACGCTCTAATTAATTAAACTAGAGTGCCTCTCTACACTGGATAGAAAGTTAGAAACTGTTTAATTGGACGTTTTGCAAACCACTCTTCTTTCCTAACTTCGTCGCTTCAGAAGTTGGTTCATTAATCTTAACTAATTATGCAATTAAGCAGAATACAAAAAGTAGTGACTTACGCCCAGGGGCGTAGCCCGAAATTTTTTTCGGGGGGGGGGGGGGATTCACCGGCCCGACTTGGGGGGGGGGGGGGGGGCGAGCGTCTGCTTTCCTCTACGTGACGTGATCAATAATAAATATCGGTAGTTTACGCAGACTCTATTCAGTTATATCGAAGACATGGGACCAGTTATCTAATTAAATCTCAGTAACGTAAAAATTACTGGCGGCTACTCCACTGTACTGGAAACAATAAGCACTAGGTTTGCATCGCGTAACGCCGTTCCTCCTTTTTTAAAAAATCGTGCTGCGTGATAGCGGGGACACCCTGTATGTCATTGACGTTCTCGCCCGCAGCAACCCTTTTAATTACTGGTTCCGTAATCCCCCCCCCCCCCCCCCGATCACGTGTGCTTGTGGGGAAATTAAGTAAAAAGTAAAGCAAGCTCAGTAAAATACAGTAAGTACGACAGGTACAGTGGGCGTTTGGAGCAACGGTCTCTCATCGCGCCACTGAATGGACGAATCTTCGAAAACGCATCATTGAGACGACCCGCCCTATCGGAGAATACATCATTAATTGTTAACCTCCGTTAAGCGTAGATAGCGTCGTCCTCGTCGGGGCGAAGTGCGTTTCACAAGTCAAAGACAGCTATACACGTGAAAATGCACGTGTGAACAGGCTATACATACTCCCATAGCAATAGCTTGTTCGCTGCGTCTTTGCGCTAGAAAACTTAAACACGCGCAAAAACGCGTAAGGCTTCTTTTTTTTTTTTTTGCGAAGGTTTGGTCGCCCTGCTCCCTCATACGAGAGGGTTGCATTTCCTGCGACAAGTGCATGGGCCGCTGTGTCTTCCGCTGTGTGCGAGCGTGCAGCCGTCATTTGCCTTTACGTCAACAGATTCGGAATTGTACAGAATATTTCACCGCACAGCATAGATATGGCATGTGTACGTATTTTAAGTAGTGCGTGCAACTCATTTCTGCTTCACTTACACCGGTGCAAACAGGAAGCGGCCTTGTACCTCACCGAATCTCGACTGATTGGTGTACTAGTGATGCATGAATGAACTCCGGTCTTGTTCAGTGCATAGTGCACATAAACAATTTCTCAGGACGCGTGAACTCCGACGAGAACTGTCAGCGCCTGTAACAAGAGTTTACTTACGCTTTACCGCGCACAGCAGTAATCCATGCTTGTCGGCTGTCTGTTCCATGCATTCTGTTGTGCGTCGGGGGAATTTCACTGCTGGAATCAACCCCTTCGTGTGTACATTGATGGTTTGGGATTCCACAACACAACAGCAACTACCAGCCTTCCGTAATTGCTGGTTTGGGATTAAACAACACAACAGTAACTACTAGCCTTCGGTAGGGGCGCAATCGCAAACAAGAGACGTTTCGCGCGCAGACTTAGACTACGTTCACACTTGGGAAGCGGCAAGCGGGCGGAAAGGCCAAAGCGGCCGGAAAATGTTTTCCGCGCTTATCAAAGTTGTTCACATTTGTTTTGCTACCGCCGCGGCTGCCGCTGCCGTTTTCGTCCAGATCCATCTCGTCTGCGTACGTTTGTCGGCGTGGTGGCGCTCATTATCACATTATTTCGAGCGGTATGTTCATTCTTTGACCCAGGTACCGTCATCAAAAGTGATCATTTTACGCAACTTCGCATGTCATCTGCGACCTTCGGTAAATTACGGAACGAATGGCGTTCCGTAATTCTCCTCACACGGGCGCGGTGGCGCTGAGTCACAGGTTGGTGCCTAGGCGTGATAATATTTCTTTAATAGTGTTTATTTACAAGTTGTAATAACATTTCATCATTTCGTATTGTCGGCGCCTCCAGCACACCAAAGGAGCAACGGGAACACCACAGCTAAAACCCGGGCTGGCCCTTGTGTTGGGGCTCGCCAAAGCCTGCGCATACTACGTGAGACCTACGCTCCCAATCTATCGTCGCGACGAGAAAGGCACCCCGCGACTTCTGCAACATACCGTACACGTGCGAGGAGAATTATGGAGCACCAACGAGCAATCTGCCGAACTGTTGTCTGCCGTGGAAATGGAAGAAGAAATGGCTTTTATACTTCTACCTACTTGTTTTCTAGAAACGGACAATGAATAAACGGAAGACGCGGACACCTCGGAAACGGCGGTGGTGGGTTCGCCTGGCTTAGCAAAAGCGCGAGAAGTTGGGTCACGCCAAGGCTTCGTTGCCGCACCTCCGATCGCGCGACGTTGAATACTATCGCGAGTATCGCTGACAGTACGTTTTAGTGCCACTCTTGTCGTAGAGCAAGGGCTGGTTATTGATCGCGTCGATCAGCATTACAGCCTACACTTTTGGTGCCATGTTCAATTTTACGACGGGTTGTTTACATGCTAGTGTAGTTTCCAGTGAAGCAGAACGACTTTCCGCCGCGTTTCCGCTTCACCATGGCAAAAAAATCGGCCCGAGACCAATTTGGCTCGCAGCCTGTTTTTCTGTCTGTTTTGCCGCCTAGGCGGGCGGATTTTTGCAAGATTTTGCCGCTTGCGACAGCTTCGAGACCAAGTGTGAACGTAGCCTTAGATCATGCGCGAGCGCGGCCTAACCGGCACCTGAAGGGAAGCGGCGGAAATGTATACCGGAAATTTCGACCACCTGAGGTCTTTAACGCGCACCTAAATCTAAGTAAAGCGGCCTCGAGCATTTTCGCCTTCATCTAAAATGCGGCTGCCGCATTTGTTGCTACAATTGTTGCGCATTTGTTGCTTCAGAATGCGGCCGCCACATTCTGGCCCAAAACCTCACAGAGTGTCAAAGCCTTGAGAAACACCGTGTCACTTTTTTCCATATGCAGACATGATTCGCTGTAAATTACCAACCCGAACGGAAGCGCCCAGGAATGAAATTGTGATAGTAGCACCGGTTTCTTGAATTATGTCAGCGCGAAGGCGACGAGAACAAAGGGTGGGTAAGTGAGCGGGGGAGGTGGGGGGGGGGGGGGGGTTACGGAAAACATTTCGGGGGGGGGGGGTTTGAACCCCTCCCAACCCCCCCCCCCCCTGGCTACGCCCCTGCTTACGCCATACAATGGTAAACAACATGGGTTTGGTCGCGTTGGAATGCATCGACATATTTTAAAATTCTGGCTAAAGTTAGCTGGGACACCCTGTATATGCATTTGGCTCTTCACTTGGTAGCACCAGAGGTAGCAAGCACTCAGGTATAGCACTGAAGACTTCCCTCTAGGTGTGCTTGCTAGATACGTGGGGAGGCCTACACTTTCTTTCAAATTTTTGCAGCTTGTAATGAAACATAACAGCACAAGTAAGCTACAATGTTAAAGACATACTAAATTATATTATGACATATGGAAGTGATACGTACGCAAAATATGCAACTACAACACTGTATCCGGATCATAAAAACAAACATAATGAGGGGAACTATAAAAATTGTTGCAGGAGTTGTTTTGAAGAGAACTCTATGAAATCACATATGTAGATTTACATTAAATTTACCAAACATTTCAAGTGAAATTAGCGACATCTTACGTAATACCATATTAAATTGCGTTCACTCGGCCTTCCTGTGCTAGCAGTGTCATTGCTTGCATTTTTTAAGCGATTTGGAGAACGCCCTTTAAAGCAGATGAGGGAAGATGTCCCAATGTATGTTCATGTGCTCTCCCACACTTTCACCAGTGGCCGCTTCGTTGATGCCAGTGGACTGAATGAGAACGATCAGTTGGCACATTCCAAGGGAGCAAGAACCGCTATGCGCTTAAAGCATTATCACGTTTTAAGTCACCTGTCAACTGCTCACTACCATTCAAGACACCACATTCCGTCACAATGCATTCGTCCGATACTTCTGCGGTTATTGGTACACTTTTGCCCTGTAACCTTATGTTGTACTTGACCTCACCGCAGGGACCACTTTATGCAACTAATCATGCACGAATCCATTCCCCACTGCCACAGTTAAAATCGCTGTGTAAATAAGCCATCACATGGACTCTAAGCAGCAAATGCTATGTACTTTTACCCTTCAACTTACTTAGTGCGCTGACATGCCTACATAGAGGCTCCTCTGCTCTGTCTGATATACGATAGGGAAGTTTGTTGCACAAGGACCAAGAACCGCAGCATGCCCTGTTGCGCGAAGTGCACGAAGAGCGCACAAATCGAAAGTTCCGCGCGAGCACTTCTCAAGCACCGTGCGTACACTGGCACACGCATGAACTCGGCAGACGGCGCACTAAATGACACGAAGGCCACGCAGCGTAGAGTCCAACACCAGTCACAAACTGCAAATAATCGTGACTACCTGGAGTAACAGGATATTTTACGACAAGGGGATGCACGATTCACATATGCAGTATCCACTAGCGAGTTATGCAGCGTATATGCGGTATCCATTCGCGAACTAGAAAAAATTATAAGAAGAAGAAAGCTTCAATAAGCAGCGCAATATATCGCAACCATGCTGAGATGCCAAAGAAAATCGAATTTGCATGTGTCACACTGGAAACGAAGTTCCTCTAAAGACCATGAAATACCAATAACGTAAGATAAAACGGGCCAGAACACAATCGAGAGAACCTGAATTGCAAGCGATAAAAGCACGGTGTGGTACGCAATATTCTATGGGTGCGCTGTAGCACAAGGCAAGGGAATAGGACGGGCAGTTGACCTTATCTCTTGCGCTACGTTACCCGTAATGAATCATTAACAGAGAGCCTGTATCCCAGTTCTCTTGTCTGCAACATTCTTGCGAAACCAGAAACTGAAATAGCGCGATCACAGCTCTCTAGAGGATATAGGCAAAGTGCGCAGAGACAGCAATTCCCGCCTTTCTTCGCATCCTGCCAAACTTGATAGTTATACTCCTGACGGCGTATCCCGATGTCAGGCACACAAAGGCAACATTTCTTGTGACCTTCATCCTCATACTGAGCTTAACGCCTTAAATACAACATCACTAAAAAGCCTCCTCACATAGCGACATGAGAATCAGATTGAAGTGCAAATTAGTGCCCTCAACTCGGCGCTCTTTCATGCAAAACTAAGCTGCTCAACAAATTAAAACCATACAAACAAATCACTGCACACGCAGTGTCGAATAAGACAGCACAACACTGCAATACTTGCATGAGTGTAAAGCAAATCACGACGACATTCGTCAAACTTGTTTGTCGTGCCGCGCGATGAGGAAAAGGACGCAAGAAAAGCAGTTGAACTCGTGATGGGAAAATCCAAGCTACCTTTATGAAAACTATAATCAAACTGCATTTACGAAAAATATAACACCGAACTACGACCACACAGAACCTTACGGCACATGACACGACATACATACAAGGCTAGAACAGCTAGGGTTTATAGCAGTCCAAGAAAGAAACTGTCAAGAGAGCTCACGGTACGGTGTACATGAGACGCGGGCTTGCCGAAGTGAGGGGCGATGACGTGACGACGTCGGACACGCCTCGATGTTGGAGCCGATGCGGAGCGACCGAACCGGACCGAACTGGAGACGACCGCTCACTGGCGCTCATCGGTCAGCCTGCATCCGAGCCGCTGTGCATGGTGCAGGAATGGTCAGCCTGCCCAGCGGACAGCTTGCGCGCGAGCCGCAGTGCTCGGTGCATATGGGGCCATTATCTATGCCACGGACGGTCCTCCGCCGAACAACTGACCAAGGAGACTCCTTGCCCACGATCCGCAATGCTCGCGGCAAGTGGTAGCACAGCAGGCCAAGCCACACTCCGAGCTGCAGTACTCACGCTGGCGAACGCCTTGGCGAAGGGCAACGGTCGGGCGGCAGCTCCATGGATGGCCGCGTCCCTTGGAGCCTTGATTGTCGGCGTCCGACACGTCGGCCTGCTGTCTTCCGTCTCCCGCTGACTAGCCGCGTGTTTCACCACGAAGCATTTCGCCACTTGCTCGCCATACGTTGCTAAATACCACTATGCCATCGCTGATTTGGCGAGACCACTCACATGCGTGGTCAAATCGCGAAAAAACCCGCGCGCAGTTCGTCGTCATCGTTTTCTTTCAATCATCACAATGACAAAGGACAGCACAACCGAAAACAGGCAAAACCACACGACAGCCCAAACCAAGCGCAATTAGGGAACTATGCACAGGCCGGTTTCACGCGGAAGCCGGCAGCCGCGGCCACAAGCTTGGACATGTACACCGTGGTGACGTGACCAATGTGACGAGGGTTTCGCCACCTTGCGTAAGGTCGGATAAATGACGAATTCTCCCGCCAAAACGGCGCTGCCGAAAACCCGGTACACAAGGTAGTTGAACAGATGCGGCCAGTCTTATGAAAACGCTTTGAAGACGTATTCACCCCTCGTTTTTAAGCTGTCGTGCCCGCGACGTTTTTAAACCATCGATTTTGGTCAAAAAAATGACAGCAGATCCACGAGGTGAATGATGATGAGTGGGCGAAGCTCCGGAGGGAATCATCGGATCTCCCGCTTAAGGGGACACTAGCACAAACGCGTTAGAAACGTGCAGTACTCTCTAGTAAGGGGGAGCGGCCACAGCGTCTTACGCAGCCATTTACACATGCCGGAACGTGCACCGCGTTTGCCGACGCCATCACATGACTGCTGAGAGAGTATACCCCCCGTATTCATAAACGCTCCTCGACTTGAACTTGACTTGCCACCGCTTTGGGCAGCGCGTTCGAAACGCGTTGAAGGTAAGGTGGAGAGGCCACAGCGTCTTACACCAGCTTCTTACACGGGCCGTAACACGCTAGCACAAACGCGTTAGAAACGCGCTAGAAACGCGGCCTTTCGTTAATGTTGGGTATTTATAGCCATCGTGGTGCGTTTGTCCATGTCCGCTTCGTGGCGTAGTGGGCTAACGCCGCGCGCTCGGAAGCGAGGGGTCCCTGGTTCAATTCCGCGCTACGGACACAACTTCGGAATTTTTTTCTCATTTTTCTCAGACTGGTTACACACTACTACTACTACTACGACGGGGACGGAACGGGTGCCGCTATAAGGAGCTTCGCCCCTAAAATCTGTTTTAGACGTTGAATCCATTAATACGACGTTTTGAAGACCTTGTGTACTACCTGGGGTAGGCTTGGTGGCTGCGCCACAACGATGACGACTCATCCTTTCGTCTTCACCACACAGGTGATTGTTCCGGTAATTACCCAGACCTTCTTGCCACCTCTTGGAAATGCCTGCCTGACTCGCTCTTTAACAAGCCCGCTACTGCGCACTGAACACGCCATGGAATTCTTCAGCGCCACACCGGTCCTCCCAGCGGCGCTATCTGTCGGGCACCCGCCCTTCGGTTCAGCATGGTAGGCGCCATCGTCATCAACGGCCCCCGTTTCGCTACCTATAAAAGAACGCGACCCGCGCTCAACACTTCGTGGGCTTGGTGGCTGCGCCACAACGATGACGACTAATCCTTTCGTATTCACCACACAGGTCTGTAAACAGTATTCTCTGTTTTATTAGAGTACGAGCAATTACTTATTAGTGCAGCTACCGGGCCCACGGCGTTGTTTTGCTGTCGCTGTTGAAATTATTGATTTAAACCGCTGATTGTTGTTACTGGCTGGTGATGTAGAACCTAATCCCGGTCCGGATATCATTGCCGTATTGGCTGAATTGCGAAAACTAACTACCGGACAGTCAGAGCTAATTTCAGAGGTTAAAGACCTGAAAAACAAGCTACAAACTACAGAACAAACATTAACAGCCGCCAACGCCTTACCGACTTAGAAAACCATTACCAAAGCCTTCTATCAATTAGAACAGACATTGATAGCCTGCGGGCAGATAGTGCGGAAAAAGCTTGTTTGGTTTGCAACCTGTAAGCCCGCCTGGATGATGCCGAAAATCACTCGCGCAGGAAAAACCTCATATTTTACGGCATCCCTGAATCCAACAGAAAAGAAACTTTCACCCAATCTGAACAACTAATCGTTGACCTCTGTCGCAACCACTTAAATACCAACATAGATCCTAAAGATATTGATCGTGCACACCGTCTCGGTAAATTCACCCAAAACCGATGCCGGCCAATTATAGTTATTTCGCTTTTCATAAAACTAAATGCTCAGTTCTCTCCTGAGGTCGTAAGTTCAAGGGAACCGGCTACAGCGTGGGCGAAGATTTTTCCAGTGCCATCCGCATTGCGCGGAAACACCTCCTTGCATTAGCCAAGTCCAAATCGGTTCCATTTTCCTTTCGTGTCGAAACGCTTTTCATCGGATCGCAGCGTTATACATTTGACGCATCATCTGAAACGGTAAAACAATCCACCACCTAGCAATCATCTCGAAAACCGAAAACACCCTTTCGTACGAATGCCACCCCTTCAAAAGAACTTTCGTTTTGCGTCATTTTTACAAACATATGCAGCTTCTTGCCGAAACGAGAAATCATATCTAATCTTGTTTCGTCATCCACAAGTAATCTTTTGGCATTAACAGAGACTTGACTTACTAATGACTTAAGCGACGCAGAACTTTTGGCTCACTTGCCAAACTTCAATCTTTATCGGAATGACCGCAAAGGCTCCCGAGGGGGAGGCGTTCTCATTGCTGCAAGTCAGCAGCTGACATGCTCCGTTATTAATATCGTGTCTGACCTAATAGTATGGTTATTGGGTCGCGCTGCACCAAGAACAGTCATACTGGGTGTATGCTATAGACCACCCCTAAACAACCCAAACTTCCCACCGAAACTTCATAATATACTAAGCCAGCTTGTTGAAGCGCATCCTAATGCTAACGTTCTGCTTTTCGGTGATTTAACTATCCAAGCATTGACTGGCCTAACCAAGTTTCCATAGTAACTCCGAAGCAACACATTTTATTGATGTTTGCCTTAATTTTAACCTCACGCAATTAGTATCAGAACCAGCACGCATCACGCAGGAATCGGCAAACTCACAAACAGTCTTGAAAGCCTCTTATCAATTACATACCTCAAAGAAATTAGTGATCATAAAGTTATCTAAGCCGCATTTAGCTTCACAACAGTTCCGCGCCAGACTTCTAAAAAGACTATCCGCCTCTACGACAAAGCCAACTATCAAGCTATAAATGACGAGTTAACTGAGTTCCTTCCTCTTTCTGAAGCTAACTTCGAGAACCGAAGCGTTAATGACAATTGGATCCTCCACAAAACTAAAATAGACAAGCTTGTAAATAAATATATCCCTAAAAGACTTTCCACGCCAACTCTCAAAAGCCATGGTTTACAAGATCACTGAAAAGATTAGAAAATAAAAAGAAGCGGCTTTATCGTGCCGCGAAACTCAGAGGCAATGCGCACGCGTGGGTAAATACTAAATAAAGGTCTGTCATGCGAAACTCAACTGGCTACCTTCCTTCACGATTTACACGCTAACCTCGATCGCAACGTACAGACAGACGCCATTTTCTTAGATTTTGCAAAGGCATTCAGAAAATAGCACACAAAAGACTAACACTAAAACTTAGCCACTTAAACATAGATCCCAATATTCTTGAATGGATTAAGGTATTCCTGGCTAACCGCTCTCAAACCGTTCTTATTAGTAACAAAACCTCTGATTTCCTCCCAGTAACCTCAGGTGTACCACCAGAATCCGTCCTTGGGCCCCTTTTGTTCTTTATTTACATTAACGATTTGCCTTCAAACGTATCAACTAAAATCCGTATGTTCGCTGACGATTGCGTCATTTATCACACTATCAATAACGCCCTCGACCAACAAGCTTTACAGACTGATCTTAACCACGTCTTAAACTGGTGCAGCGAATGGCTAATGATGCTTAATCCTAATAAATGCAAATCTGTAACCTTCTCGCGCCGTTCTAACTCCCTTCATTTTCCGTACACAATTTCTGGTGTTCGTGTAGAAACCGTTAACTCATTCAAATACTTGGGTGTAACCTTATGCAGTGACCTGTCCTGGCATACTCATATTACTAACATCATAACATCTGCCAACAAAACACTTGGATTCTTAATACGCAACCTCCGACATGCCCCGATACATGTAAAACTTCTAGCTTATAAAACGCTCGTCAGACCTAAGCTCGAGTACGCATCCGCCATTTGGAGCCCGCACCAGTCTTACCTCGACACTGCTCTGGAAGGAGTTCAAAACCGCGCTGCTAGATTCAACCATTCCGCTTATCAATACCACGTTAGTGTATCATCTTGAAACGCAGAATCCGGCTTATCAAACCTCTATCTTCGCCGTCGAAATTGCCACGCTTTTTTTTTCCACAAATTCTTTTACAGTTCTCTAGACCATCCACCTTACATCGCACCCCCTGCCCGCATATCTCTTCGCGTCGGCCATGAACTTCTAGTGTAACGCCCACGTGCCCGCACCGTTGCATTTTCATCTTCATTTTTTCCGCGCGCAGCATCAGAATGGAGCGGCCTTTCCCACCAAATTGCAGCAATCACTTCTCCATCAACTTTTTTGAATGATGCAACCGACTTTATTTGTAAGTGACGTCATGTGGCTATATTGTAAACCCACCCCTTATGTAATACCCCCTAGAGGGGTCTTTAAGGAAATAAAGTGATGTGATGCGATGTGACTTAAGAAATACGATGTGTGGGTGCATGGCTAGAATGTTAATCGCATTAGCATTGAAAGTAATCGTGAGAAGAGTTCTGCGTATATTTACTTTCAGTGTTCTCGAAAATGTCGAGAGTGAGAGAGATACGGTCACGTGCGCGTAAAATTTAAGTTGCCCCAGTGAATCGATGGTGTGTTGCGATTTATTGTGAAGTCGTACGGTTGGTGCAACCGAGGTGTTAGAACAAGATTCGGACTTCTCACGATTGTTCTTGATGTTGGAGCTTCAGATTTGCCTAGTTTATTGAGTGAGTTCTAATGTAAAATAACAGCCTGTAAATACTGTGTATATAGAGTACCGTTTCATTCTGAATATAAGCCTCTGAGGCGTCTCAGCTCCGATATACTGAAGCAAGGAAGGCCCCAGCAGGGATTGAAGACGTGTTTCTGCACCAAGCAAGAAAGCTGGCCATGTTTTTCTTTTATTTATTTACAATACTCTAAGCCCTTGCGAGCTGTTACAGTGATGGGAAAACTCATTAAACAATACTATAGCAGTTCTAAACGTTCCTGAAAAGCTTCAGCTCACTGGCAATCTACAAACACACCACAATCGAGCTTATTTCATTCGGAAATTGTACGTGGCAGATAAGAAAACTTGAAGGCATCAACTCTTGTAGTGTAGGGTAATATAGCATAAGGGTGATTAATGCGGGGTTACAGTCGTACCGGAGGACGCAAATGCTAACTAGGGTCCAAGTTTAATGTTTTATACAGCTGGTACAAGAATTTCAAACGTGCGGTCTGTCTATGTGGAGACAGTGTTTGAAAGTTAGCCCTTTGGAGGAGCGCGGTCACCTACTGCGTCCTGTGGTAACATGAATAAATAAACAGGGCTGCTAGTCGTTGGATCCGTTCCAACTCATCAACTTGCTTTTGACTGTGTGGATTCCAAATTATGCTAGCATAATCTAAGGTTGGACTCTCTATTGTTGTATAAGCGATCAACCTTGTTTTTGGCGTGACATCTCCAACTTTTCACTTTAAAACGTCCAGCTTGCGATCATCTGAACCACAAATATTTTCAGTGTGCTTGTTGCAGTTTAAATTCCAAGTAATTGTAACACCGCATATTTTAACTGACAAGATCTCCTGACTGCTTTATTTTTAATTTTCCATGTAAACACTAGTGGATGTTTCTTGTTTGATAGACATACGTGCGGTTTTATCGAAATTTATTTTCATGTTCCATTTTTCACACCACTCCGCAACAGCTCTCAAGGAAGCATTTAGCAAGACCTGGTCAGAGACACTTATCACGCGACTAAATAACACACAGTCGTACACGAACCGTCTCACATCAACAGAAGAATGAACATCTTCGGCAGTATCATTATTGTACAGCAGAAACAAAATTGGTGCAAAAACCGAACCCTGTGGTACTCCGGGCGTCACATGCAGCGTATGTGAACGTGCACCGCAAACCTCTACAAAGTGGTGCCTGTTGTGCAAATAGGCATCGACCCAATTGATAATCTCCAAACCCACACCAAGCTCTTGCATTTTTTCGGTAAGCTTGGCATGACAAGCGGTGTCAAATGCTCTTGACAAGTATATTTCGATTATATGAATTTGTTCTTTACAATTAATTGCAGTAGTGAAGGTGTGCACCGTTTCAAAAATCTTGGTTGTGACAGTTGATAAGTTTTTCTGGAAACCATGTCGCTTCACGTAGAAAAGATTGTTATCTTCAATATATTGGTCTGATTGTTTCGAAATTGTGTGTTCCAATATTTTACACGTGGTGCATGTGATAGAGACCGGGTCTTAATTAGTTGCATTCAGTTTTTCTCCGGATTTTTATACTGACACAACTCTTGCCATCAGCCAGTCACTTGACACTGTTACTTCTCGTAGTGATGAGTTAAAAATTGTAAAAAAAAAGTTGTCGCAGTTTCACCTGAAAGGCGAAGCATCACTTACGATAGCAAATTTGTAGAGAGCTATACGGAGTAATGATATTAGCTTTATCAGCTGTATAAACTTGGACATGCAGCAGCACCGGCAACACGCAGAACTGTTGTCGACGCCGTCGGCGTTTTGCCCGCGTTCGCTCAAAATGCGTGCGGCGTTGGTGACTGTTGCCGGAGCCTCTGATGTAAATAGGCACTTGGTGCCGCAGCTAAACGCCGCCTCCCTTCCCTCCCCCCCTCCCCCACGGCCTCTCGCGCGTCGGAAGAAGGCGCGTTTGCTCTACATATATGGTGATTGTAAAGGAGGAAAGAGACGCCTACTTCTGCAGCCCTTAAGCGAGCACGGCGCAGAACGCGCGTTTGTTCTCCGCCGTGCGTTCACTCCCCGTGAAAGCGCGCGCCCCTCGCGCCCTTTCACTCGCACATACAGCGTTCGGCGCGCGGCGACGATTTCATCTTCATTGACGTCATACGGAACCTCACGGCGACGGCGACGGCGACGGCAGAAATCTGCTTTTGAGTGTCCATATAATTGCTATCGCAATAAAAACACTGCCCAAGTACTGCGTACAGATGGTTAACCAGTGAAGCTGAAACGTGCGGCTCCGGTGTTTAGCAGTGGGTTAAACCCGACGCTGTATTGAAGCGTTTCTCAATTATTGCTTACATGTTTGTGTTCCTAGTGGAACGCAAGCGCCAATGGTGGGCGGATGCTGCTAACCACGACGCCGAGCTAACTCGAGATATCGAACGCATGCGAAAACGGTGAGCCAAGGAGGCGGCGTTGCGTGCAGAGCAGCGTCAAAGTGGCAATGGCGGGAACGCGTTCGCTAACGACGTCCCTAACGGCGCGGCCAATGGCGCGCGCGCTTGAATCCGACCTAGAGAACGACGTAACTGACGGCGCAGCCAGTGGAGATGTTTAGCGAAACATAGGACGAACGGTTTTTTGTTTCGCCTATCCTTATACCGCTTTCACCGCAAAAATCATCAGCCATTCCACTCTGTGAAGGCGGATGACCGGCGAAGCTGTTTAGCACATGACACAGATGGGACACAGAAATTTGAACAAATGTAGGAACACAATTATTATCTAGATCGGTGGTCATCGATTTACAATAGGTACGCACGCACATTCTCGTATAAGCTCTGTTGTTATTATATTAATTTTATCATATTCGCGTATAGTCTGGACTCATGAGGAGCAACGCGCCTAAGAAGAACGACGGCAGGAACATAGACGAGAATGCAATCGTCGCCTACGGGGGCAAACACCACCGATGAAGATTGTGCACAAAAAGTCAAGTGCATGTAGGACGTCGCTTTTCGTAGGCGCGTTCCTCCTCGGAAGTACTGAATATGCGCGGCCTCCCCATTACGACGACAGAAGAGAAGTGAAATTCAAAATGGAGAATGGCAACTTATCTTTCTGTTTTTTTACAGCGTAAGCTGTTATGGGCTCATTACAATAGCCATTTCGAGTCGCGATGATGCCGCCGCCGGCGTCCGCCGCGTAACCGCCATCGCCGGAAACGCGAAAAAAGTAAATGGGCAAAACGGCTCACTTCAGTGAGCGGCTCGGAACGGCTCAGCTCACTGGAATGAACCGGTTCATTCGAACGGCTCACCGGTTCACTTAAACGTGCAACCCGTGTTATGCATATTCTATAGTTATCTGGCTTAGAAAAAAAAAACGATATATGCATAATTTAACAACCGTGTTATTGGTATTTTCACTATGTTTAGAGAATATTTTTACATATATTAAAAGCGTGAATTTTTAGTTGTAATGAAACTTTTTCTTCTGATATTGGGAATAAAATGCTTATGATACTGTGACAGGCAGAATGCGACGTACTTTGCGATAGCAATTATATGGACACTCAAAAGCAGATTTCTGCCGTCGGCGTCGCCGTCGCCGTCGCCGTAGCCGTCGCCGTCGCCGTCGCCGTGAGGTTCCGTATGACGTCATTTGGAGAAGAAATCGTCGCCGCGCGCCGAACGCTGTATGTGCGAGTGAAAGGGCGCGAGGGGCGCGTCTTTCACGGGGAGTGAACGCACGGCGGAGAACAAACGCGCGTTCTGCGCCGTGCTCGCTTAAGGGCTGCAAAAGTAGGCGTCTCTGTTCTCCTTCACAATCACCATGTATGTAGAGCAAACGCGCCTTCTTTCGACGAGCGAGAGGCCGTGGGGGAGGGGGAGGGAAGGGAGGCGACGTTTAGCGGCGGCACGCAGTGCCTATTTATATCAGAGGCTCCGGCAACAGTCACCAACGCCGCACGCATTTTGAGCGAACGCGGGCAAAACGCCGATGGCGTCTTCAACAGTTCTGCGTGTTGCCGATGTTGCTGCATGTCCAAGTTTATACAGCTGATAAAGCTAATATCATTACTCCTTTTCAGAAACAAAATGTGTAACTTCATCGTCATTACAGAAGCTTGTCTGTTTTTTGTGGTACTTTAAATCAACTTTTGTCAAAATAAAAACACAAAATGATTGTACGTTATGTTGCAACTTTATTCATTTATTCACATACGCACGTTCACTATAATATGAGTAAGCTGTAACTCCATGCAAAATGAATGTAGAAATCATTTCTTCAAGTAATATACAAAAATCATACGAAAGATCCACAAAACTGCCGCACGTACCTTTCGTTTTTTTTCTCTCTTGAGCGCACGCGCGATACTGGCGATCATGCCATCATACGCCAGGACAAAAAAAAATTAAAAAGAAATGAAGTTCTATTACAACACAACAGATCACTGGTCTCGTTTTAATGATGTGCTAATGATACACGCTCAGAAACAACGTTCAGAAACTGAAGTGGATGTCATAGGCGACATTTTCATGACTACACTAATTAGCAAAAATGAAGACCAGAACGTAAACTGTACGTTCACCTGTTGTCTTTAAAGACACGGAAGACCGTCTTCGAAGTGTTATTGGACCAGTGCACGATGTGCGAACGATGTCGTGAGACATCGTTCGAGCAGCAGCAGGCAACGAACGGTACCATCCTTTGCCAATTAAGACTTCTTTACTTCTCACCTCGGTGACATCCGGGTGCCACACCATAGGACGCACAAAAAACCAAAGGGACTGCTGCTCCCACCACACACTGCGAGCAAGCACCAGTAGCGCGAGTCTGCCCACACGGGCCACCATTCGTCGGTCAGAAATCGAAACCTCGAAACCCAGCAGAAGACCCAGCTCTGACAGAACGGTTCGGCAGGGCTCATTCAAGGAGAGTGAACCGGCTTCCTCACTCCGAAAGAAACGCCGCTCACTTACTGAACCGCGGCTCAATCGCTCTTCTAAACAGCGGCTCAAAAGACCCGGCTCGTTCCTGAGCGCTTTCTAGGAACGGTTCCTCACGCTAACTGAACGAGAGAGAGAGCCCAGCCGGCTTCCTCTCTCCGAAAGAACCGCCGCTCACTTACTGAACCACAGCTCCCTCATAGGGTTGCCAGATTGGGCTAATAATAGCCAAATTGGGCTACTTTTTAAGCGGCTTGGCGACGAAAATTTCTAGTTGGCTACATGGCTATATTTGGGCTATTTTTATATTAAGGACGTCAGCACTGACACAATTGAGAACGCCGGTTTATGAAAACCCAAAGCTCATTGCTGCGAAAAAGTTATGTAGGCAATCTCGAAGGCTGTGTTTTTAGGCAATGTAGGCGCTGAGTGGATGACGTTAAGTCATCGCTGCCGTGTTTACACGTCTTTCCAGGCTGAGCACTCTTTTTGTTTTGGTTTCGGCGCCATCTGCTGCTGGTTCACACGTGGTTCAGTAAGAAAACCGTTCTCAAAACTAAGCATGGGCAAGTGGGCGAAATGCAGCTGTGCATATAAGAAGGAATGGTAGAACCCCTCTTTCAAAGGTAAATTTTACTTTATGCGCATATTTGGCTTTAAAAGCGTCTGGTGGTGCCTTGTTTCGGAATGGAGTAAGAAATTCGGCAAATTTCTTACTCTATTACAAAATGTCCGAAATTCATTCCGCATTCGAAGGCAACTATTGCATCTGCAAAGCATAAAGCCATTCAGAATTTAAAATATTGCAGTTGAGAATGAGGATGCTTTAAGGTAGCGTGAAGGTCTTGCGTGAGGCTCCCACATGATCACGAACTTCGGCACAGGCACGAGCGCACTGTCGCACTTCGTACTTGCGGTGGACGTACTTTGTACTGGCTCGTCGTCTGCCGTTATCTCAAGATCGGTAGCCACGGCACGGTGCGCCTGGACGACCGCTGCCGTTCCTTCCCCTCTTGCCCTTCTAGTCTTTGGAAACACAGATATTGCCGGCCCACCGGCTTTATTAAAGAAAGGATAATCGAATGCGCTATAGGATATTTATTGCGTTTCCTTTTTGCATAAGTAAGAACGTAGGTGCGCCATTTTCACTTAGTGTGACGTAGTGACGGTAACGGAGGGTGCGCCAGCCTAATCCAGCCGAGTGTGTTCGCGAAGAACGAGTTATCAGAGTGCGCGGGCTCGTTTCCTTTACTGTTGTTTGCCCCGGCGGGCTGACCACCCGTAAAATGAGTATTTTTGGAACGTGAGAATCCGTTCACTAGGTTAAAAAAAAGTGGTTGTCTATGATAACAGGTAACTGAACAAGAGGTTTTTCCTTTTATTGCGATTGCAATTATATGGGAACTCCAAGCGCATTTCTACCGTGGTCGTCGCTGTGAGGTTGCGTCTAAAGTTCAAACACGGTAACATCGTCGCCGCGCGCGTATGTGTTCCCAGTGGAATTACATTTCTTTATTTTTTTCAAGTCACACTGAAGGTAAGGTATACAGCCCCACTCGGAAATTTGGCAACACACGCATTCGTGCCTGCATTCACGGAAACTTACGCACACGTTTTCAGATTGCACGAATCTTGCCTAGGAATCCCTGTTTAAATATTGCACAGTTCAACGCTTCGATACTAATACCACCTGGGTTATTGCCAGCGCCGTAATCCAGGTGGCAATTGAAACTGCATACGGCTATATTTGGCTATTCAGCTCTTCTGCTACGGCCCAGCAGGTCGTTCCGTTTTTGCACTCAAAGGCGACTTGCAGTCACAGCTGCCCCTTCTTCGCACAAGGAAAATGCGAGAAGCTTTCAAGTTTTCTCCAGAGTCCAGTGTGCCTCTAAGCGGCAGCATTTGCTAACTCAGCGTCAAGCTGCTTTCGAGTAAAACATACATAATTGAGAAAGAGAAAGAGAAAGAGCGGAATAGAAATAACATGCTTATTTTATGAATCGAGCTTAGGAAAGGCACCACTATTCTAAAATGCATTGAGCTCGGGCCGCCTCTTGGGCAGTCGATCGTGACCAGCCGAAGCTGACCCTAGAGGCTGGAGCTGGCAGTATTTTGCCCGACACTTTTAGAAAAATGCCTTGAGTAAAGCGAGGCGTGAACAAAAGTTAGCTCACAACGTGGCTCAGTACATACTGATAGCGTCATGAACTAATCGGAAACAAAATCCTTCGGCTGGTAACAATAAGTGGTGTCCAAATCCACGTCTGAGTGGCAGCTCTCACTAGAATTCTTTACGCATGTCTTGAGGCCACTGTTGTGCTGGTTGCATGCGGGGGAAGTAATTTTGGAGCCGGAAATACGCGGTGAACCATCTGCACCATATATAAGACACCTGCAGAACATCATCAAATTTTTGGCTATGTTTTGGGCTACTTTTGGACCACAAAAAATTGGGTCTGGCTACCTTTGGGCTACATTTTGAGATCATTTGGCTATTTTTTGTTGGGGCCATCTGGCAACCCTACTCCCTCACTCTTCAGAAGAGCGGCGCCTCCTGAGCGTACAGGAGCGAGCCGGGTCTCTTGAAGAGCGAGGGAGCCGTGGCGAAAAGAGCGGCGCGCTCAGGAGCGAGCCGGATCTTTCGAGCCGCTCTTTTGAAGAGCGAGGGAGCCGTGGTGAGCGGCGGTTCCTTCGTTCTTCAGCCGAAGGCGAGGGGGTGAAGGCGACTCTTGCGAGGAAGGGTGGGAGGGCAGTTGCTTTCTCGTACGATTAATCGATGGCGCGGAAGTCGCACCTAGCAGAAGACACGGTTCTGACGGATCGCATCGGCACGGCTCTATGAACGCGAGAGAACCGGCTCCCTTTCTCCAAAAGAACCGCCGCTCATTTTTACTGAACCACCGCTCACTCGCTCTTTAAAAAGAGCCGCTCACGAGATCCGGCTCGCTCCTGAGCGACCCATCTCTAGAAAAAAGTACCCTATTCCCGCCGGGATCCGGATACTCTACCACTGAGCCACGCAAGCGCTTGCTAGCGGGTCGCGCAAAATACCCTAAGGCAAACGCAGGGTGAGACAACTAGAGCCTCCGCCATTATGGTGGCGCCATCTAGGTAAGATGCCTACAAACGCAGCGTTCGCAGGCGCAGACGACAATATCCGATTCAGACGAGGCGCGCAATCAACGCGCTCCCGAGCTGCCGAGCCTCCGCCATTATGGTGGCGCCATCTAGTTAAGGCGCCTGCAAACGCGGCGCACCTGACATGTAAGTTGTAGCTGTAAGGCTTGATCGGGCTCAGCAGACTGCTGTGGAGAGAGCATTACAAGCCGCAGCTCGCCGTCGACGCCGGGCGGACAGTTCAGATAGTTCTCGTCAAAACGAGGCGAACAGACTGCCGTGAAGACCCTGTTGTGCGTGGTGCCCAAACTGGAGCTACTCTTGAGCCGCTCCAGTAGCTTACGCTGTGACTGCTGCGTGTGCCGCGGAGGCCTGTGATTTTTAGATGTGAAGCATCTTATGCTAGGGGCTATGTCAATCCCTCCCTCCCTACCTCCCTCCATCCATCCAACCGCCTTGCGTCCACACCCCTACTGCGCATGCGCATCCTCCTCTACTTGTCTGATCTCCTCTCCTCTCGGCATTCATGCGCATCCTCCTCCGTCTCTCCTCTCCTTGTCTCATACGTTTGTCTCATCCGACGCTCCTCTCCTCTCCGGATTGCGCAACGAATGGCAACACCTGCGGCTCCACGCGCGATAATGCGAAGCAGCTTAGGTTAGAGACGTGACGGTAGGCGCCCCAGAGGCACCGGCAACAGTCACCAACACCGCGCGCGTTCGGTGCGAACGCGGGCAAAGCGCCGACGGCGTCGACAACAGTTCTGCGCGTTTCTGGTGCTGCTGCATGTCCAAGTTTATACAGCTGATAAAACTACCTTGAGTCGACCGCTTCGCATACTACTCAGGGTTCCCCTACGGGAAGATGGTGTAATTTTTTATATACATTCGCGTTTTTTATATACATGCCCTTTGAAAAGGGGCGTTGCGAAATGGTCACCTAGCATGACTGATTTAAGCAGGTACGCTATACACGTTCTTTAAAGCATAGCTTTCTATGTGTTACTGATTCGTCCGTGAGCACCGAAAACGCTCTGCAGGAAAGCAAACTTACACAATAAAACAATCTGCGCATCTGCGTACAGAGTAGAACAATCTGCGCATCTGCGCACACAATCGTAGAACACTACAGTTGTACCGATAAGAACAATGGGAACTGCAACGCCACGCTACCCAGACGAAGTATGTACGTATATCTGCATTGCATTACGCGCATTACGCAAGGCATTCCCGGCTGTCATCATGGGTAGGCAGCGGATGCAGCGCACGCTACGAGAGGAGGCTGCCGTACGCGAACGTTAGCCCGAGCGCGATCTTGCCCATATAAGGCCGATCCCGTGTATCGGCAACGGCATGCAGTCCGTGAAAGTGTGAATGTGTGCGTGTAATCAACGGCTACATGATCTAAAATAAATTCTGTGCAACTTCACGAAACGTGTCTTCATTCAACGTCAATGTTCAAAATTTACAATCCTAAACAAGGAATCAAATCACATATGCATCGCGTCGGCTCACTCAGTATTTCTTGAGTTCGTTGCGTGGCAGTTGGCTTTGGACTTTGCCTTTGATTTAGTTTACATGGGCGAAAGCTTCGCATTCAACCATAATTCTTTAAGAAAGGGGCTTTGATTTTTTTCTATCTAACATTTTTGTATACAACTCCTCAAAAATGTTTTTTCTTTAAAATCTACCTGGTACCGCTACCTATGACCATAACAGATCCAGTCATATCAATTACTTGCCTGCTCTTATTGCGATAGCAATTATATGGACACTTCAAGCGGATTTCTGCTGTCGGCGTCGCTGTCGTCGTCGCCGTGAGAATCCGCATAAAGTCCGAGGGCGATAAAATCGTCGCCGCCCGCCGTATGTGCGAGTGATAGCACGCGGGGGACGCGCGCTTTGACGGAGAGCGAACGCACGGCGGAAAGCAAACGCGACTTCCGTTGCGCGAAATGCCGTGGGAGTATGGGAGGGAGGGAGAGGGGGAGGGGAGCGACGCTGTGCTGCTGCGCCAAATGCGTATCTTGCAACCGGGCGCAAGGGGAACTGGCAACGCAATCTCCCACACGAAAGGAGCAAAGCGGGAAGGCGGCGCGGGATGGGGGCTTCTACTCTGGCAACAAATGCGTTCTTATTGTACTTTGCGCCGGTACGGGCTGTCGGTGTTGTCGCGCGCACCGTATCTTCCAAGCGATCTCCACACGGCTCTGACCTTTGCATGCGCTGTGCATTCGCGGCTCAGTTTCCGTTGAAGCGATAGACCACACGAATCTTCGCTCGTTGCGGCGGCCGCACTTCCCCAGGCCAGCCTTTTGACAGTTCTTGTATGCGGTCATCGAGTGTGATCTATTCATGTTTGCCTGTGCGCGCTGACACAACGCTTGTTAATTCAGTTAGCAAGCGTATGTGTCAAGTTTAGGCAGCCGATAAAGCTACTATCCCTACTCCTTATAGCTCTCTACTAATTTGCTGTCGCAATTCATGCTTTGCCTTTCGGGCGAAACTGCAACTTGTTTTTTCACCAATAATCTGAACGCCTCTTCCTTATCTCGAATGCTGACCGGTTGACAATTCCGTCCTCTTTAAATCCTAGCGCTTCTGGAAGGTGTACAATACCTACGGTTCTCACTGGGTGCACCCCTTCGCATTCCATTAGAATGTGCTCAGTGCTTTCCGGATTTTCGCTGCAGCATACACACGCCTCGTCTAGTTCCGAATATTTGCTCCGGTATGTATTTGTCCTTAAGCCCGAGTCGAAAGACTTCGAGCTGCTATCTGAGGCCACCAAAAACAACACTCCCGGCCCATTCTTTTCAATAAAGTTTATTTTCTTCTTCTTAAGCAACCGGGTCGAGCCTTCTGCAAACGGCTCGAGCCTTTGTGTTATCGTACAGATTTTCCCTTCGAGTTTATTTCTTCTCATTCGTGTAAATCTCCATGGTCCTTTTTGTTTCCATTATTTGCACAGAATTCGCTGTCTCCGTTTCTGTCACTTTCTTTCTCATGATTCCTGGTTGTCTATTTTCACTTTCTATTACCCTGTACTTGGCTGCCAACTTTCTTGAGCTCTTCCTACATTCTGTGTCGAAGCTTTTCAGGTACAGATGATTGTGCACTTTAACTGCCTATTTATTTTCATCCACGTATGTTCCTGAGTCTTTCTTAAAAACTAATTTTAATCTGGGCTTCTCTGACTTCAAAAAAGGCCCAACCCATGTCACCCTACGCTGCCTCATTCGTGGTTTTTGTATTTATCGTGGCCCCAAAGCGATATATGTTGAACAATTTCTGCATTCCGCTTCCCCTTGATTTTTAGATTTTCTCAGTAGGTGTTTGAGTAAGTCTTTCCTTCTTTTATGTATACGACGACGTATTTATGTTGCTTGACTATGGGTATGACTTGCTGTTGAATTTTCACCATGTAATTACTTGTCTCTTCAACAAAGACCCCAATGCCCGATTTCTCTGCACTAAACTTAAGGCCTAGATTTGTCGCTGCGTTGCCACAGATATTCGCAAGTGCCTGCAAATCTCTTGTATTGTCGGCTACTAAAACTATGTCGTTCGCATATATCAGTCCAGGGATATCCTGTTGCACCATTTGTCCATTACGTATGTAGTATAAATCAAACCCTACTTCGCTGTCTTCCATTCGTCTTTGTATACACTTAACATACAGCGTGAACAACAACGAAGACAGAGGATATCTTTGCTTCAGTCCTTGGCGAATTCCCACCACTTCATTACCTTTTCCACCTTCCCGTACCATTCGTATTTGGTTGTCTCATCCCATAACAATTCACTGTCAACGTTGTCATAGACTCCTTAATATCCAGAAATGCTATCGATAAAGGTCAATTCTGAGCTACTGAAATCTCTATGGACTGAGTTAGTACATACATATATCCTCAAATTGTCTGCCTGGCATGAACCCATTCTGTAGTTACCCAGTTCATCATTTTTCTGTACCCACTTCGACAGTTCTACTTTTATGGCTTGCATCGTCATTCCATATACTCGTATATCCCCAACGTTAGTGTAACTGTCTTGTACGGGTTTGCCTTATCTTTTTCATTTCTGCCTGTATAGATTAGGTTCACCTTGCTTTCACGCCACCCAACCAGAATTTTTTTTTTCGTTCAAATCACTTGCTTTGTGGCATTAGTCAGTGCCTTCATCTTCGGACCGAGGTTTTTGATTAGCTGTATTGGGATTTCATCGGGTCCTGCTGCCGTGTTATTAGGGCCATTTTCTTCTGCTTTTTCCAATAAAAGATTTATATGCTAAATTTTGCTCGCTCTGGCTTCTGTGTTGCTGGTTCTATTTAGTCTGAACTACGCTTTCTTTCGTGCCGAAGTTATCCCTAATAACGTCTGTGGTGTACCACAGCGCATCGTCTCTTTCGTAAATGTTACCGCCGTCATTCCTCATGGTCGCTTTCGAACTTTTAGATGGAGCTCCGAGTGCGCTTATATGGTTCCAGAATCTCTTTGGGTTGCCTTTGTCTATTGTGAATGTTATGCACCCAACGTCAGGGGCGGATCCAGGTTTTTTCTGAGGGGGGGGTCAGCTTCTGTCAATGATGATGATGATGATGATGATAGTAGCCTTTCTTATTTACCGAAATTTACCGTTTTTGCTCACGATAAACCCGCGTTTTATATGGCTAGAGCAACACCTGTAGCCCTCCGTGGTGGTTCAGTCAGCTGAGGCGTTGAGCACGCGATCGCGGGATCAAATCCTGGCCGCGGCGGCCGCATTTCGACGGAGGCGAAATGCAAAAACGCCCGTGCGTTGTAGTGCAGGTTAAAGAACCCCAGGTGGTCAAAATTAATCCAGAGCCTTACACTACGGCGTGCCTCATAATCAGAATTGGTTTTGGCACGTAAAACCCCAGAAAGGGGAAGAAGACCTGTAGCGAAGCCTGGTATCGGTTTCTCCGAGCTTATAGGAAAAGGACGTTACCCAATGCCGGCATGTGCTTGGCGGCTGTGCCTGATAATACAGGGTGTTAAAAACTAAGCTTTATGGATTTCTTAAAATTAGGCACTGGGAGGGGCACGCGAGGACCACCTGTGCAAATAAGTTATGTGGCTAAGGGGGCAAAAAGTGAGATGATAATTATCGCTGTGAGCAGCCCAATTAACTAAAATTGAACAATTAATTTTGGTTGACTGCAGTAAGTGGGTATGTTTGTATTGAAAACTTAGATACAGTCGTGTTTCTAAACAGTATCAGTCGGAAGAATTATTCTAGCGTGTCCGTGCTCCGAGATATCCGACTCCAAATTTCAATTGTCGTGCTGCGCAGAATAATCGAGTCTAAGCGAGAGCGGTTTATGCTTTGCGTTGCTGTGGAAGGGAGGCATTTTGGGCATTTTTAGGGCATTGACATCTTGATGGGTGAAATGTTGTCATGAGATTTGTGCATGACAACACCAAACTTAAAGCGGCAGTGTGAAATATTCGTTAGCATAGCTAAAAAGGTTTCTGTTGTTGATGGTGCAGTTGTTGCTCTTGATTTCAATAAAACTTACAATACTTGGAAATCAGCAGTCACTTTATTTGCGTAGCCCAGACAAGGACCATGCCCGGTCGTCTAGTCATCATTACGCACGCGTACTGCCCTTCGGCTTCTCCGCTCGCGCCATTATCTCGGAATGGCAGCTGCCGCCATCTTTATAGGCTGCGCGGTCGCGTGTTACTACAGCAGTTACAGGTTCTTGGATTTTTTTTTAATTTCGCCAGCCGTGAGGGGAAGGTGGACAGTTATTATCTTTGCCAATGCCTCCGCCCCGTTATCAGACTAAACGCCGCACGCAACAGCGGCGTCACATCAGGGAGGAGCTTTGCGCCGATCCTCACTCTCTTGCATGCGTAATCATGCGAACGACAATTAAAATTTGGAGTTGGATATCTCGGAGCACAGACACGCTAGAATTCTTCCAAGTGAAACTGTGTAGAAACACGACTGCCTCTAACTTTTGAATACAAACATACACACTTACTGCAGTCAATAAAAAGTTAATTATTCAATTTGGTTAATTGGGCTACTGACAGCGATAATTATCATCTCACTTTATGTCCGCCTGGCCACATAACTGATTTGCGCAGGTGGTCTGCATGTGCCTCCCAGTACATAATTTTAAGAAAGCCATAAAGCTTAATTTTGAACACCCGGTATATCTAGCCTCTATTGTTTCTTAAAATAAAATTTGGGATGATCTTTTGCAGGTTCGTTATAAATGCGTAAGCACGGGTCCGTCTTTGGATTTCTGTTGGGACACCTTGATTTCCTAAAGGAGATTCTTTGTGTTCGGCTGAGACACCTTCGTTTGCGTTGGAAGACTAACTCCCGTATTCTCAAACAGCCCTCGACTCGAAGCTCTCACTCCACTCTACCTTGTTGAGCACAGCGCCGCTTCTCGACTGATAAAGACGCGACAATTCTCAAGAATTCCCGTGAATGATCATGAAGCTCAGTGACCACTTCTGTGGAGGGATGGCGGTGCCATCTTTTCTCTTGAGTCGTGGTGGTGTGTTGACTAGAGGAACGTTCTTGAATACGGGCGTAACGCTCCGCTCCAACGCAGCAACCACTACGCTGGTTGTTTACGATATGCGAATCACCGCGTATGAAGAATCACCGCGTAGTAGCCGAGAGCGCGAGCCAGCGTCTTCATGTTTTGTTTCCCACGCGACGTCATCCTTTTACACAAGGCGCGCATCTGCTCCCGTTTCTCTAATTACGCGACGCCATCCTAGGCCCGCGCACTGGCGTTGGCCGCTGACGTCACGCTCCCCCACTTCGCAGCCGCGGCTCGAGGCTTCGCCCCGCTTCGCGAGAACGCCCACTCAGATAAACGGATCCGGCGGGCTTGAGCCTCCTATGCTTCATGTACGACAATAAAACGGCGAAGTTACAATGAAAAACTTGTAGCGTACGAGCGGCACTGTGCTCGTACTGGATATTGTCAACGTGTAACTGTGATCACAATGACTGCTACAGTTAAAGAAAAGTTGCCTATGCGTAGTTCTTAGTTTAGCTGTTAGTTATTATTTATATATGAACGCTTCAGCGAGAGATTTCTTTAATTAAGCGGGTTGGTCGCGGAACCGATGACAGCCAATGAGGCAACCGTTGACACCCCAAGGGGAAACTAAGTTAATCAGGCGCGAAGGCGCTCGAGCGGACCTTGGCGTGCTTGGCAAAAGGGACGTCCCCTTGTTCATTCGACGCCACCGACGGGACGAGTAAGGCACGGCAGGCGCCAGGAGGTCCAAGGTGTTCATGAGAAAAAATAGCTACTGCAACTTCGCGACACCACACTCCTACGGAATACAACTAAGCTTGTGAGCGAGCTAGCTTTACTTCTACGTGGCTGATACCACTGGTACTCGCGAAAAATACTTTTGAAGAATGATGCTGGCCATATTTATTTTTTTGGGACAGGGCCATCCCCCTGTCAGCGAGGGGGCGATGCAGAAATCTGAGGGGGGGGTCAGGACATCCGGACATCCCCCCTGGATCCGCGCCTGCCCAACGTTCATTTGCGCATTTAATTTTATCTTGCGCGAGCTCACCCGCCACCCTTTCCTTTTCTCGCTATCTGTTCCATCTAAGGAGCACCTCTTCTTCGTGTAATCTCAACTTGTTGTATTCTCGATGAGCCCTAGATGCCTGTTTACGCTCTTCTATAGCTTGCTTTATTTCCTTGTTCCACCACATACGTGGTTTCCTCTCTCAAATCCAACAATTTTTTTTGTCCATGTCTGTCTTATTTTCTGCTGCATAACGTCTACCAGTTCCTTATATTCCAGGATGCTGTAGGAAAAGCCTCAATTTTCGTCCTTATGTTTTTGTGGTCTCTGTTATTTGCTCTCCTTTCATTTTTAGAAATTCTGATGCTATTGAATTGTGTTTTGCGTTAGTATCTCTCCCAAGCTTTATAGTTAAACGTCTATGATCGCTACCTAGGCCAGTTTTTTCATGTTCGTCTATTATTATTTGTTCTAGTTATTTGTAGAGCATTTCTGAGACTAAGGCGTAGTCGATTCATGACTGCCTCTTTCCGCATTGCCCCGTTACCTGTCCCTGACACTCATTCTCACTGTTAACTTCTATAAGATTCTATTCACCACACAGATCGATCCCGCACTAGAGAACCGTGGTAATAAGTACATCCGTCTAAATCCTCTATGTGCGCATTCATATCTCCTACTAATACCACCTGTCCTGATTTCTTGAACTCATTAATATCGCTTGTATATAATCAATCGATTCTTTATATTTAACTCTCCTATCACTAGTCCACAGGTAAGCTACTCCAAGCGGCGTTTCGACGGCACCGCCGCCACGGGAGAGCGGAAGGAAAGGAAACAACATACGCAAGCGCTTGGAACGCTGCAAAAAGGGGGCTGCGCGAACGTATGACCCGCTTTACAAGTATGACTTGTAACGCTGGTCGGCCTTTTGGGCTAAGATCCGATCGTACAACAAACACGCAACAAACACTAAGTGAACACGCACCTTCATGCCTGCTCAAAAACTAACAAAACTCTAGTGAATTGTGTCATTTATTCACAGTTCTTTTTGATAAAATGCAAGAAACATTTTTCTAAAAAATTTGTTGTTCTTCTTCTACATGGGACCTCTTTGGGTCCCATGTGTGACAAGGGTAGTTTCAAGGCGCGTTACAGGTCCCGGAGCTCACTGCCCAGAGTCTACAAGGGTATGTGCCATTTCGCTTGGACCCTTCCCGCACTATCACCAGGATCGGCCGACATTTTTGTTGACGGAGAACGAAAATGCACGAACGCGATCCGTAAACAGCTTCGCTGTAAAAATGTGACTCCCATTCACAATATCATCTTAAAGACTCATTAGGCAACATATCAGGACCCGCCGAGTTCTTATTATTAAAAAGTAGCAACAAAGACAGAATACCTTCTTTAGAAATAACAATGCGGTTGGTATTCGGTCGGTAGCACGTCATTGGAAGTGGAGCAATGAATAATTTTTGGATAAATACCGAGCTGAAGTAATTATTGAACTCTTGGGCCACTAAGGCAGAATCATTCTTATGTGGCTCCGTTTGCAACTGATTTTGGAACCTGACAAATATCTACACTACACGCATAATAACTACGGCCGAGCAGTAGGAGACTTTGCTGCTCAGCTTGGACCCAGAAGAGCCTGCCATCCGGATGGCCGAAGACGCCGCCAGAAAGCAAGGACTGGCCACCGTCTGAGTAAGGGGAGGACTGGGGGTTAGGCTCCCAACCCCCGCCGCTCCCAGACCCCATCATGGAAACAATAAAGTTTTATCTCTCTGACAAATATCTCCAGAACTTATGAGGTGATCTTTTCATATACTCGGTCAATGTCCCAGGCGAAAAGTGTCTTTTATATGTTTGTATTTCTGCTAGAACGTTAGTGCTAAGGTCAGCGATCATCTTAGGATTTGTTGGAATTTTCTGCCGACCACGCCGTAGTCGCCGCATCTAGTGGATAATATTGTGGGTTATCCGAGTATTAGATTTGGGTGAACGCTTCACCTTCATTGGTACAAATGGCAATAAGTATTTTTTACGATTGTCGTGAAGTAGTTTCATAGGGTATGTATGTCATTTGTATCTGGCATGGCTTCGTAGGCCAATTCCAAGCGGTCGAGTATTGAAATGTCATCCACATTATTGAAGTTGTACAGGCAAATTTTTGAGTTTTCTTGAAAACACTTCTCACTAGAGGACGGATCCTTAGGCATTAAAAAAGGGCGTTTTAGGCGCCAAACATAGGCAGGCAAAACAACGTTTTAGGCTTCCAACGTCGTAAATATAGGGACAATAAATTTTTACATAAATGCAAATAATTGGAAACAAAGACGTGCACGGCTGATATCTACGATAGGAAAACAAGAAATGTTATTGGCTATGATGGCACAAAGGTGACAACAGTTAAACATAGCCGTGAAATTGTCCCATAAAACTGCTGGACTAATGACGATCAATTGGCTTCATTCAATAAGCACACTGCTCATATTCATGTTCAACGGGCACTGTACTCGAACGTCGCATATAGTGAAACAGGCATAAAAAAGAATAGTTGAAAGCTGGGAATACTGCTTAAAAAAACTATGCTTTATGTCTGCCTGACGCAATTAAATTAAGACACAACAAAAACAGACAAATAACAAATGCAAGGGAGGCTACGATTTATTAAGAAATGAGCATTTTCTTACATGAGGACTGTTAGGTACAACTCTTCGCAATTTCCTCATATACAATGACATTATCCGAATTGTACACGCAAGACGTCCGAACACTGCCAAATACACTTCCGCCCATAAGTGCACACGTTTGAAGAAATATGTTTGGTGAGCACGCGGAACGTAGTCTAAGAATCACTGTGAAGATTGTGGAAACAATAGCAAAGTACCACCATCTCCAGATTTTTGGATTCAAAATTGTGCCTTTTGTCACTGAGAATGACCTCGTACGCTGAGAAGGAACGCCCGACGGCGTTGAACACCTTAAAAAGTAAATTACAAACAAAACAAAAGCCGCGCGCACATCACATTTTCTTTCTTCTTTTGCTCTTCACTCTCCTTTCCCCTGACGGCTCTCCACGGTTTCGCATTCGCCAACCGCTCGCGCAATGTCAGCGCGGCGGCGTATGCTGGCCGGCGCGTCCCATTTCATTGCCGCTAGCAGTTGTTTTCCGGGGGTTGGTTGAATTAAAGGACTAGGCTGAACCCCATAGAGTTCCGAACAGTCAATGTTGCCCGGTAACATCAATAACGGTCTGTAACTGCACTCGAAAGCGAAACTTGAGGCTAAATAGTGTTCATATAGGCGCCGATATTGAAAATAGGCATTTATAGGCATTTATAGGCATTTAGGCACAAGCTCCAAAATAGGCATTTATAGTCACTATAAAAACACTATAAAAGCCCTTCTTAACCTCTAATTCATGCTCATATATCAAAGTGGGGCGATAGGAGTGCAAGGAACAAAAAAGAGGCATTTGCGTAAAATCCGGTCTCTACTTATCGCTACTACCTAAAGCAGCTACGACTCGCTTGTTATCTGAAACTCCAACTGTTACATCAATTTTTCAACGTAAAGTTCCTTATGACAAGAATAACAAATCTAGTTCCCTCGGGGATTGGCATTGTATTCGTGTTGGCTGATTGACTCCTTGAATCAAGTCATACCTTTTTTATTGCGATAGACTTGTCGTTAAGGCATAATTCTTGATATGTATATGTGTATTATATGTGTGCTGTGAGGCCTGTGTTGTGTATGAATTGAAGCAGTGTTTTGTGGAATCTGTTATCATGTATCCAGCGGTCATAGCTGGTTGACACACTGTAGCGGAGGCCGGCTTGTAGTAGCAGACGCGAGCGTTCCGATTGTAGACCAGTACATGTCCATATTAGATGGTATGCATCTGCTTGCATCAAAGGGACGGAGCAGTATTTATTTATTTTATTTATTTATTCAATACTGCAAACCTTGTACAGGTCCAAGCAGGGTGAGTAAAAAGGTAAACAAGGCAAATACAACAGAGTTAATAACGTTTCAAAAACATCAATTTGAGGCGAAAGACAATAAAGAATCATTCCAATCAGTTGCAGTGCGAGGAAAAAATGAAAACTTGAATAAATCTGTTCGTGAAAAATAGGGTGTCACCAAAGTAGGATGATGGTGGCGAGTATGCCTTGATGTAGAAGATGATAGATAGGGTGATGGATTGATTGCTAGGTGCCGATTCCACAGCAAGAAAAGAAATTGTAAACGTAAAGCTTTCCTTCTTTGTTCGAGACATTGAATTCAATTAGCCTGCATTATTTCAGAGGGTGAGTCATACGGGGAAAATTTCGAGTAAATAAACCGTACAGCCTTCCTCTGTACCTTTTCGAAGCGGGAAATATTGTGTTTAGTAAACGGGTCCCAAACCACGCATGCATATTCAAGTTTAGGTCTAATTATTGAATTGTACGCAAGTAATTTTACACTCGAGGGTGAGTTTTTAAGCTTATGTATTAAAAATATAATTTACGGAACGCAGAAGAGCAAACGTAAACATTATGTAAATTCCAAGTTAAAGTATTAGTAAGTGTAACGCCTAAGTACTTATATTTAGCCTCTTCCCGCAACGGTGCCGTGCCTCGCGTGTACGCAAAAGAGAGCGGAGCTTTTTGCTGAGAGAAGCGAAGAAAGACGGTTTTATCAGTATTAAGTTTCATATCCCATGTTTCACACCATTCAAAAATGTTAGCAAGAGCGGTATTAAGACGGTTCTGATCGGTAGATGAGGTTATTTCTTGAAAAAGCAGACAATAATCCGCAAACAATCTGATTTGCACGTTAGGATCAATTACAGTGGTTATATCATTTATATACAGTAAAAACAGTAATGGTCCCAGCACACTCCCTTGGGGGACCCCGGAGCCAACCGGAAGATAGCCTGATTGCTGCTCATTAATGGCTACGTATTGATAGCGATTGGTTAAATAGTGCGTTATCCATATAACTAAACTTTCCGGTACTTTATAGCGTCTAAGCTTTGTTTGTCAAGTTTGTCAAGTGGAACTCTATCAAAAGCTTTGCTGAAATCTAGAAATATTGCATCAATCTGACCGTTCTTATCAAGGCACGAAGCAAGTGAATGTATTACTGTAACTAATTGTGTAGTTGTTGAGTAGCCTTTTCTAAACCCATGTTGGTAATTAGAGAGGACTGAGTGTTCGGCTAAAAATTCATTTATCTGTTTGGCAATAATGTGTTCAATTAGCTTACAGCATGATGATGTAAGCGATATTGGACGGTAATTTTGCAATAAAGCCCGATCACCTTTCTTGTGTATGGGCACAACTCTGGCTATCTTCCAGTCATCCGGTAACCTTCCATGAAGTAATGAAGTACGACAGATAATAACAAGAAACTTTGCAATGAACTCGGCATATCGTTTCAGAAACACGTTAGGAAGGTTGTCAGGACCACCTGATGATTTTGTTTTCAGATTTAGTAACATGGAAACTACGCCAGGGTATGAAATAAAATGCACATCAGCGGGATGAAGTACCGTATGACTAGATGGAGAACTACCTGAGTTAGCAAACACGCTGTGAAAGTAGTCATTGAAATGGCATGCGATATCACCATGATCGGTAACTACAGAACCATTAACAGTAATTTGTGACACTGTTTTTTTTTCGCTTACGTAATTCCAAAATTTCTTGGGGTCCTCTACAATGAATTTCGGCAAAACTGTATTAAAGTAATGTTCTCTCGAAGAGTGTACCGCACGTGCAAGGTTTTCTTTTAGTTCCTTCAGATGACCGATGTGCATGTGCCGTTTCTTTAAACTTTTTATTCTTCGCTTCAAGTGGATTATTTCACGTGTCATCCACGGAGTCTGCTTACGAACTAGTTTAAGTTTGCTCGGCACAAACTTATCTATACAGTAAAGACACATATCTTTGAAACGACGCCAAACTGTGTTCACATCATTGTCAGTAAAATCTGTTAGGCATGTTTCTAAATGTTCTATAATGGATGCATCGTCTGCACGTGAGTAGTCTTTGAAAGAACGCTTCACAGGGCTATTTGAATTGATAAAAGTGACAACGGATAAGCAAACACTGACAAGCAAGTGATCATAAATCCCTTCCACAACTTGAATAGTATATCTAGGTAACAAACAATCTAGGTAAAAATACCAAATCTAGTATAGATCTGGAAGTCCCTTGCACACGTATTGGCTCCTGAACTATTTGGATTAGGTCATGAGTCAACATTATGTTAAGTATACTTTTTAAATGATTGCTGTTGTGGTGAAGTGTTTCACGTGAAGTCATTCAAGTGAAGTATGGACACGTAGCACCCAGTGGTAAATGCGACCAGTTCCACCTTGAGATCACAGCCGGTGTAAGGGCCTCCCCGGCCCGAAGCCTCCTAAGCACAATTTCCTCCGCCCTACTAAGGTAAAGGGGGAGGGAGCAGGCACACGGGGGGATAAGAGCGCGTGTGTCCTGCCGGAGAAAATTTTTACAGGCTCGGAGCGAGTTAAGGGGTTGAGGTGGGAAGGGGAATAGAAGGAAGGTCTGGATTAGGAGGGCAATGTGCCTGCTGGTGAGCTGCAATGTTGTGAGGGTTCGCTGCATGGCTTTGAATCCAGTGTACCTTGACGCAAGTAGCTGTTTTTCTGTTCATAGTGTGTATTGTCTCGCAGATTTCCATCGCCTTGTAAACCTTCTTCAGTTCCTGAATAGCCGCTAAAGAATCAGTGAAGATATCTAGTTGTTTGATGGTTGGCGGCTTAGATGTCGCATCTTGCACAGTGTCGTGGATGGCTTGAAGTTCCATTACTAGAGCGCTGGCTTCCGTAGATAAATAGCGCTGGTGGCCGCTGATCAAAGTATGCGTAGTACTAAGGAATGATGTCCTCCCGCCGTCTGGGAGAATAGCAGCATACGTAAAGACTTTGCAGGTGTTCCCCACTTTGCTGAATAATCTCAGATCTGCGTTCATTGATGTACCTAATTGTTCTGGCAAATAACTGTTTAATTTCTACTGCCCCAAGAATTGGGTTTGACTATAGACCTAATCTTTTTTTTTTTTTGCAAGAGTTGTATGTATCTGTACATCCATATTGTTTGTTTTTCCCAAATTGTTTGATGAGTGAATCAAATTTGCCTAAAAGTGATATATGTGCTATATGCTCTTACTCTCTCTTTCCTTTCTCCCTTTTGTTTTTCCTTTTCTCCTTTTTTTCTAAACTGTTTCATCTGTTCCTTTCTTGCTGTATGCTGCCTTTTGGACCCTCTGGTTATTAGGACTGGTCAAGTAGCTGTTTGTAGCACCTTTTTTCCTAATGCCTTCGGCTCCTTGTACTACTTGTTTTCAAGAATAAAGATATTATTATTATTATTATTATTATTATTATTATTATTATTATTATTATTATATTATTATTATTATTATTATTATTATTATTATTATTATTATTATTATTATTATTATTATTATTATTATTATTATTATTACTATTTCTTACCAAAACGCTCATGGACTTCGCACCAAAGCACGTGAATTTTTTGCAATGTAGTCTCATCTTCTTTTCCTATTTTCGTTGTTTCTGAAACTTGGCTGTGTGGTGACATTTCGTCTTCAGACTTCTTTCCACCGCATTACAACGTCTTCCGCAGTGACCGGGACTTCAGTGGATCTCAACAAAAAGGTGGTGGCGTACTGATCGCAGTTGACAAGTCACTGAGATGTGTACGGCGCATCGATATAGAAAGTGTACGGGAGCCGATATGTCTAGAAGTCAGCCTAGCGCGATGTGAAAAATTGTTGATTGGATCGTTCTATGTACAGCCGAATATTTCCCCTGTTTTGTATGATGAGGTCATCTCTTCCATTGAAAGTGTAATATCCTCCCATAGTAAGCACAAAGTAAATCTTCTGGGTGATTTTAATACACCAGGTATTGATTGGAACACACGTAGATATTCTCATTACAATCATTACACTGAGAAAAAATGCAGCATGTTGTTGGACTTTCTGTCCTTCTGTTCCCTTCAGCAGCATAACTTGACCGCCAATTCCTGTGGCAACGCCTTAGATCTTTGGATCTCAAATGCTCAAGTTTTAGATGTCTCTCGTTCCGAAATTTTCCTTGTGCGTACCGATAAGTTTCATCCGCCACTAAAGATAACTGCCTCTGTGTCAGCACTGAGGCAGAGCTCCTTCAGTGGCGTAAATGAATCCCCACGCTTTGCTTTCGACATGGTGATTATCTTGGTTTATATAAGTTCTTGTCCACCACCGACTGGTAACTGGTTACAGACAAAAGCAATGTTAATGACCAAGTAGATCAGTTTACGGAGCTTGTTTTGAGCAGTATGCGCAAATACATTCCCCAGAAGAGGCTTAAACGCTTTAGATATCCCCACTGGTTTTCGTCTGAACTCATAATTGCCCTAAAGCATAAAGATCGCGCACACCGAAAATATAGAATTCCGTTTCCTAATGAGTGCAGAGAAGAATTCCGCTTTTTTTCGGGCTCTCTGTAAACGTCTCTATAAGCGGGATCAAGACTCATATATGGCATTCTTGGGAAAGAGCGCCTCCGACCGGCCGGCGGAATTTTGCAAATATATCCAGAAGCGCTCCAATAAGCGTGGAGAGGGTTTTCGCTTACTTGACTCTAGAGGGCCAGAAGTCCAAGCAGTGGGGGATTGTTTTGCAGCTCATTTCTCATCCTTATATAAAGATGCAGGTTTCAACGCTGGTGTCAGTCAGCAGCACACGACGGTTCCTACGTCTAGTGCAGTGTTGTTTGATGAAAAGCTTGTCCACGAATGCCTTAAGCGCTTGAAGACTTCCCTATCCTGCGGCCCTGATGGCATCCCCTCCCTCCGCAATTCTAAAAGCATACGGCAGTATATTTTCTCCAGTATTGACATCTATATTTAATAACTCTTTTACTACTTCCACTTTGCCTCCCATGTGAAAAACTGCTCGTGTTTTTCCTGTATTTATGTCTGGATGTAAACCAGATGTGTCGAATTATCGCCCAATTTCTCTTCTCTGTGCTACGTCCAAGATTTTTGAGCTTGCTCTTCACAACATATTGTCTTTTACTGTGAAGAACTCGCTCATTCCGAATCAGCATGGATTGCTCACCGGCCGCTCCACTATCACGAATCTCGCAAGTTTCATGACACAGATCTCCACGCCGGTACTTCAAAGGGGGCAAGTTGACACCATTTACTGTGATCTCAGCAAGGCTTTTGATGTAGTCAGCCACTCGCTGCTTCTGATCAAGCTTACGCACTTTGATGTTGACTCGTCAGTTGTGAATCTCTTGCGCAGTTATCTTCTTGATAGAACGTGTTATGTTAACGTCAATGGCCAAACGTCTTCTTCTTACATGGCAACTAGCGGCGTCCCTCAAGGGTGAGTATTAGGACCACTCCTTTTTTTAATTTTTATTATTGACGTTCTTTGTGTTATTCGGAACTGTTCTTTCCTTCTATATGCCGATGACATCAAGATTTTAAAGCAAATTCACACGGTTGATGACTGTCGCGCCCTGCAGTCTGACCTGTTTTCCTTTTCTAAATGGTGCAAGGATAACAACCTTACCTTGAATGCTGCTAAAACCAAAGTCATGATTTTCACACGCAAAACAGCAAGTGTCTCTTTTTCTTATTCTGTGGATTCTGCGCCGTTGTGTAAGGTCTGCGAGATCAATGATCTTGGCGTACTTTTTGATGCAACCTTACACTTTTCGGCTCACACTAAACGTGTTGCAATGCGGGGTATGCGCTCTCTTGGTTATGTATGCAGACTATCGAGGGAATTCGAGTCTACTACACCGTTCCGCAAATTGTACACAACCTTATGTCTTCCTCAACTCGAATGTATTCCTCAACCTTATGTCTTCCTCAACTCAGTGGGCACTCGAGCAGCATTTTCGGCATGGCCCGTAACTCTTGCTTGTGTCCTGTGCAGGCTGCTATCGCACTCCTGTTGGCGCTATCAACGGACACACTCACCGACTTGGAATGCGTTTCCGCGCATCTTCCTGACGCAACCTGTGTTTGCATCGATGTCGACGCGCATTTTCCTGCCGTGGTGTCATCAGCAAGGCTCGTCTTCCGTGCGCCAACCACATCGACCACTGCATCGTCCATCAAGGAACATTTAAACGACTTCCCTGGAAACTTCACCTTCAGTGGGCACTCGAGCAGCACTTTCGGCATGGCCCGTAACTCTTGCTTCTGTCCTGTGCAGGCTGCTATCGCACTCCTGTTGGCGCTATCAACGGACACACTCACCGACTTGGAATGCGTTTCCGCGCATCTTCCTGACGCAACCTGTGTTTGCATCGATGTCGACGCGCATTTTCCTGCCGTGGTGTCATCAGCAAGGCTCGTCTTCCGTGCGCCAACCACATCGACCACTGCATCGTCCATCAAGGAACATTTAAACGACTTCCCTGGAAACTTCACCTTCAGTGGGCACTCGAGCAGCACTGTCGGCATGGCCCGTAACTCTTGCTTCTGTCCTGTGCAGGCTGCTATCGCACTCCTGTTGGCGCTATCAACGGACACACTCACCGACTTGGAATGCGTTTCCGCGCATCTTCCTGACGCAACCTGTGTTTGCATCGATGTCGACGCGCATTTTCCTGCCGTGGTGTCATCAGCAAGGCTCGTCTTCCGTGCGCCAACCGCATCGACCACTGCATCGTCCATCAAGGAACATTTAAACGACTTCCCTGGAAACTTCACCTTCAGTGGGCACTCGAGCAGCACTTTCGGCATGGCCCGTAACTCTTGCTTCTGTCCTGTGCAGGCTGCTATCGCACTCCTGTTGGCGCTATCAACGGACACACTCACCGACTTGGAATGCGTTTCCGCGCATCTTCCTGACGCAACCTGTGTTTGCATCGATGTCGACGCGCATTTTCCTGCCGTGGTGTCATCAGCAAGGCTCGTCTTCCGTGCGCCAACCACATCGACCACTGCATCGTCCATCAAGGAACATTTAAACGACTTCCCTGGAAACTTCACCTTCAGTGGGCACTCGAGCAGCACTTTCGGCATGGCCCGTAACTCTTGCTTCTGTCCTGTGCAGGCTGCTATCGCACTCCTGTCGGCGCTATCAACGGACACACTCACCGACTTGGAATGCGTTTCCGCGCATCTTCCTGACGCAGCCTGTGTTTGCATCGATGTCGACGCGCATTTTCCTGCCGTGGTGTCATCAGCAAGGCTCGTCTTCCGTGCGCCAACCACATCGACCACTGCATCGTCCATCAAGGAACATTTAAACGACTTCCCTGGAAACTTCACCTTCAGTGGGCACTCGAGCAGCACTTTCGGCGTGGCCCGTAACTCTTGCTTCTGTCCTGTGCAGGCTGCTATCGCACTCCTGTTGGCGCTATCAACGGACACACTCACCGACTTGGAATGCGTTTCCGCGCATCTTCCTGACGCAACCTGTGTTTGCATCGATGTCGACGCGCATTTTCCTGCCGTGGTGTCATCAGCAAGGCTCGTCTTCCGTGCGCCAACCACATCGACCACTGCATCGTCCATCAAGGAACATTTAAACGACTTCCCTGGAAACTTCACCTTCAGTGGGCACTCGAGCAGCACTTTTGGCATGGCCCGTAACTCTTGCTTCTGTCCTGTGCAGGCTGCTATCGCACTCCTGTTGGTGCTATCAACGGACACACTCACCGACTTGGAATGCGTTTCCGCGCATCTTCCTGACGCAACCTGTGTTTGCATCGATGTCGACGCGCATTTTCCTGCCGTGGTGTCATCAGCAAGGCTCGTCTTCCGTGCGCCAACCACATCGACCACTGCATCGTCCATCAAGGAACATTTAAACGACTTCCCTGGAAACTTCACCTTCAGTGGGCACTCGAGCAGCACTGTCGGCATGGCCCGTAACTCTTGCTTCTGTCCTGTGCAGGCTGCTATCGCACTCCTGTTGGCGCTATCAACGGACACACTCACCGACTTGGAATGCGTTTCCGCGCATCTTCCTGACGCAACCTGTGTTTGCATCGATGTCGACGCGCATTTTCCTGCCGTGGTGTCATCAGCAAGGCTCGTCTTCCGTGCGCCAACCACATCGACCACTGCATCGTCCATCAAGGAACATTTAAACGACTTCCCTGGAAACTTCACCTTCAGTGGGCACTCGAGCAGCACTGTCGGCATGGCCCGTAACTCTTGCTTCTGTCCTGTGCAGGCTGCTATCGCACTCCTGTCGGCGCTATCAACGGACACACTCACCGACTTGGAATGCGTTTCCGCGCATCTTCCTGACGCAACCTGTGTTTGCATCGATGTCGACGCGCATTTTCCTGCCGTGGTGTCATCAGCAAGGCTCGTCTTCCGTGCGCCAACCACATCGACCACTGCATCGTCCATCAAGGAACATTTAAACGACTTCCCTGGAAACTTCACCTTCAGTGGGCACTCGAGCAGCACTGTCGGCATGGCCCGTAACTCTTGCTTCTGTCCTGTGCAGGCTGCTATCGCACTCCTCTCGGCGCTATCAACGGACACACTCACCGACTTGGAATGCGTTTCCGCGCATCTTCCTGACGCAACCTGTGTTTGCATCGATGTCGACGCGCATTTTCCTGCCGTGGTGTCATCAGCAAGGCTCGTCTTCCGTGCGCCAACCACATCGACCACTGCATCGTCCATCAAGGAACATTTAAACGACTTCCCTGGAAACTTCACCTTCAGTGGGCACTCGAGCAGCACTGTCGGCATGGCCCGTAACTCTTGCTTCTGTCCTGTGCAGGCTGCTATCGCACTCCTGTCGGCGCTATCAACGGACACACTCACCGACTTGGAATGCGTTTCCGCGCATCTTCCTGACGCAACCTGTGTTTGCATCGATGTCGACGCGCATTTTCCTGCCGTGGTGTCATCAGCAAGGCTCGTCTTCCGTGCGCCAACCACATCGACAACTGCATCGTCCATCAAGGAACATTTAAACGACTTCCCTGGAAACTTCACCTTCAGTGGGCACTCGAGCAGCACTTTCGGCATGGCCCGTAACTCTTGCTTCTGTCCTGTGCAGGCTGCTATCGCACTCCTGTTGGCGCTATCAACGGACACACTCACCGACTTGGAATGCGTTTCCGCGCATCTTCCTGACGCAACCTGTGTTTGCATCGATGTCGACGCGCATTTTCCTGCCGTGGTGTCATCAGCAAGGCTCGTCTTCCGTGCGCCAACCACATCGACCACTGCATCGTCCATCAAGGAACATTTAAACGACTTCCCTGGAAACTTCACCTTCAGTGGGCACTCGAGCAGCACTTTCGGCATGGCCCGTAACTCTTGCTTCTGTCCTGTGCAGGCTGCTATCGCACTCCTGTTGGCGCTATCAACGGACACACTCACCGACTTGGAATGCGTTTCCGCGCATCTTCCTGACGCAACCTGTGTTTGCATCGATGTCGACGCGCATTTTCCTGCCGTGGTGTCATCAGCAAGGCTCGTCTTCCGTGCGCCAACCACATCGACCACTGCATCGTCCATCAAGGAACATTTAAACGACTTCCCTGGAAACTTCACCTTCAGTGGGCACTCGAGCAGCACTGTCGGCATGGCCCGTAACTCTTGCTTCTGTCCTGTGCAGGCTGCTATCGAACTCCTGTTGGCGCTATCAACGGACACACTCACCGACTTGGAATGCGTTTCCGCGCATCTTCCTGACGCAACCTGTGTTTGCATCGATGTCGACGCGCATTTTCCTGCCGTGGTGTCATCAGCAAGGCTCGTCTTCCGTGCGCCAACCACATCGACCACTGCATCGTCCATCAAGGAACATTTAAACGACTTCCCTGGAAACTTCACCTTCAGTGGGCACTCGAGCAGCACTTTCGGCATGGCCCGTAACTCTTGCTTCTGTCCTGTGCAGGCTGCTATCGCACTCCTGTTGGCGCTATCAACGGACACACTCACCGACTTGGAATGCGTTTCCGCGCATCTTCCTGACGCAACCTGTGTTTGCATCGATGTCGACGCGCATTTTCCTGCCGTGGTGTCATCAGCAAGGCTCGTCTTCCGTGCGCCAACCACATCGACCACTGCATCGTCCATCAAGGAACATTTAAACGACTTCCCTGGAAACTTCACCTTCAGTGGGCACTCGAGCAGCACTTTCGGCATGGCCCGTAACTCTTGCTTCTGTCCTGTGCAGGTGTGCACTAAACTTTCCTTATACGCTAGAAAAAGTGATGACCGCTTCTTAGTGCTGTTCCCGTGCCCACGGGTGCTGTGTGAAACCATTTGTGAATGCTTGCATTCGTCATTTGCCTTATTGTTAATCTGTTCAGGGGATGTTGAGAGAAACCCTGGGCCTAATACTAGGGCGCACGCACTTTTTGATATTGAAACACTGCCTGACGACCCTGCAGAACAAATGAAGATAATGTTTCGCTTTATTAAAGATATACACACCCGCTCACTCCAGTCCTCAAAAACTTTAGCCGAACAAGCTGCTGATATTAAAGCTATCAAGAATGGCCAAAAAATATGGAAGCGAAATTCACAGTATTGAGCAAACGGATGGACGGTATCGAAGAAAAATGCAATAATTTCGAGGCACAGGGCGTAGTACAGTCTACTATGCAGAGCACTGTCGGGGCCCTAAAAGAAGAAAACGCAATTCTGCGAGCTCGCGCCAATGAGCTTGAAGACAGATCTCGGCGAAACAATCTAATCATTCGCAACATTCCAGACGCTAAAGAAACATGGGAACAAACCGAGAACAAGATTATTTCTGCTTTGAAAACCGTACTTCCGTCTTTTTCATCCGATTCAATTGAACGTGCTCATCGGTTTGGCGTTTTTTCACCAGGAAAATGCCGACCCGTAATTGTAAATTTCTCGAGTTTTAAAATAAAAGAAAATGTTCTTTCACTACGTAATCGCCTCAAAACAAGCAGTATCACCCTCAGCGAAGATTACTCTCCCGCAACCCGTCTCGCTCGGGGAAATCTTATCGAGTTTGGTAAAAGTCAGCCCGGCGCACCTGCGTTTAAACTAAGATACGACAAACTACTTATGAACGACAGGTGCTACGTTTTTGACACCGAAATGAAATGCGTGACAGAAAAACCGTCGCAGGGCCAACGCGCAAGGAACATAGTTCCCGCAGGTAATTTGACTTAGCAGAGCGAGAGGGGAAGTGGACAGACTTCACAACACCATGTGTCCATCTTTTTTACTAACATTAAAAGTGTGCTGAGCAAATATTTTTCATTGTCCTCGGCGATTGACACTTGTTCTCCACACATTGTCGCCTTAACAGAAACGTGGTTTTCGAGCAACATTAATGATTCCGAAATCTTTGAGGATGCCCATCGCTTCGCTATTTATAGGGAGGATCGTGCCGCGCGTCGAGGAGGCGGCGTTCTACTTGCTATTTCTAACGACATTCCTTCTTCACGAATTTGTGTTGCTACTGACCTCGAAATCGTCTGGGCTACATTTAACATTCATCACCAGAAGGCAATTATAGGCGTATGCTACCGATCTCCTTCTTCCTCACCCACATTCGTTAGCGAATTGCACGATGTAATTAATAACGTATCATCACGCTTTCCATCGTCGCCCCTTTACTTATTAGGCGACTTTAACCTTCCGAACATTAAATGGAACACTCAACCTCCTTCATTACTGCCTTTTTCGTCTCAGGCCAAAGAATTTTTAGATTTATGTTCACTTTTACCTTTTCGCAAGTGGTCACTCAACCTACCCGGAATACTGCTAGTATCTCAAACACTCTCGACCTAGTACTTACTACTGAACCCAAACTAACTTCCAAGATTATCTTCCTTCCGCCTTTAAGTGACCATTGTGCTATGCATTTTACCATTAGTACCAACCACCCGAAAAATATCAGGAAGAAGAAAACAATACTCGACTATAGGAGAGCAAACTTCGAGGCCATCAATAGCGAGTTATGCACGTTTCTTGACACATTCCTGACTAACTTTGATGACCGTTCTGTGCAAACTAATTGGGACATGTTTACTCATAAATTTAATGAACTAATGAACAAATATGTTCCCAGCCGTACCTTAACTTCAACCCACAAGCCCCCTGGTATAACACTCGGATTAAACGTCTTTCTAACCGTAAAAAGCGTATCTACCGCTCAGCTAAGTTGTCCTCGAGCGCTTCTCGTTGGACGGCATACAAGGCGGCTTCTAACGAATATATTCAAGCGTTAAAACTTGCTAAACGTACTTTCCTTACTGTTGCTCTTCCATCTATTCTTAAAACTAGCATGAAGAAATTTTGGAAAATAATTAGACCTGTTTCTGATAACTTAATCCTACTGGACGACTGTACTGGGCAGCCTGTTCCTAAAAATGGTGCTGCAACTCACCTTAACGAAGCCTTTAGCAAAAATTTTTGGGGAGTTCATAATAAGCAAATTCCCACGTTGCGTAACTAAGATTACCCAGTCATGTTCCCAGTAATAGTTCATGTATCTGGTGTTGCTAAACTTATTGACAAACTCGACTACAATTCTTCACCTGGCTTCGACTCAATTAACACCAAGTTTTTGAAAAACACTTCCGCGTACAGTTCTATTATACTAACCAAAATTTTCCAACAGTCACTCAACACAGGCACTTTACCTTATCAGTGGAAGGTGGGGAAGGTGGTTCCGCTTCACAAATCTGGTAACAAAAACATAGCAACCAACTATCGCCCCATCTCACTCACCAGCACGTGCTGCAAACTACTCGAACACATTGTATTCAAAAACCTCGTCGACTTTCTTGAAGATAACACATTTTTTTCACCTGCGCAACATGGCTTTAGGAAATCATACTCATGCGAGACTCAACTCCTTCACTCATCAGTTGCATCGAATTCTTGATCGTTCATCATGCGCTGACTGCATTTTTTTAGACTTCTCAAAAGCTTTCGATAAAGTCTGTCACAAACTTCTAATCCACAAACTAACCCATTTGAATATTGATGGTAATGTTTTAAAATGGATCGAATGTTTTCTTGTTCATCGCTCACAATACGTCACTGCTAACGGCTGCAATTCACCGATGTGTTCTGTTGCTTCCGGAGTGCCCCAAGGATCGGTTCTCGGCCCTTTGCTGTTCTTAATATATATTAACGACCTTCCTTCGCAAGTAACTTCGACCATTCATCTCTTCGGTGATGATTGTGTTATCTTTAGAGAAATAATTGCAGATTGTGATACTACCCGTCTTCAGTCCGACATTGATATAATATCTAACTGGTGCAGTTTATGGCTAATGGAATTAAATGTTAACAAGGGTAAAGCTATGCATGTATCTAGGACATCAAACGTCTCCCAAGTATACTATTTAAATAACCTTCCTTTAGAACAGGCAACTTCGTACAAATACTTAGGAATTGATATCACATACAACCTTACCTGGGCAACCCACATTAATAATATAGTGAACAATGCTAACCGCGCTCTTGGTTACTTAAGGCGAAACTTTTTTAAGGCTCCACACTCTTTGAAATAATTGCTTTATAAAACCTTAATACGCCCGAAATTAGAGTACGCTACATCAGTCTGGGACCCTAATAACTTAAACTTAATTAACGCATTAGAATTAGTTCAGAATAATGCTGCTCATTTTATTCTTTCGAATTACAACAGAACTGCCAGCGCAACAGCCATGAAAACTAACCTTTCTCTTCCATCTCTTGCAGCTCGACGTAAAGTTTCCCGTTTATCATTATTTCACAAAATGTTTCACCATACAACACTGCATGATGTATTCATTCATATTCCACACTACGTATCTCGTCGCATCGATCATTATTAGAAGGTTCACGTCCCTTCTTGCAGCACAAATACATTTTCCAAGTCATTCGTATCTCGGACGTCACTAGAGTGGAACCACCTTCCCGCAAACATTGTATCCATCAGTGATAATTCCTTGTTTTGTGATGCCTTAACCAACATTACTTGCTAGAATGCGGTTTCATGTACTTGTATATCTTGTCTTTTTTATTGTAAAAGGTTTCTTTTATTCATTGTTCATTGTATTCCTGCTGAATTACTTGTCAAATTGTATTTTTAGGTTGTACTTGTTTCTCTTGTAATACTTACTGTTTGAATTTACGTCTAACCCACTCCGCTCTGTAAAGCCTTCACAGGCCTTGAGGGTATAATAAATGAAATGAAATGAAATATGCGTCGGTCGTCTGGAATGGCTCTTCTAGATCCAACAGTAACATTATAGATCGTGTCCAGAAAAAGTTTCTAAGCATATATAATCACCGCTTTGCAAACCTGGACATTGCACCCTGTACTAGCACTGTTGGATTGTTGTCATTGACCTCACTTCGCGACCGACGTAATCGCGCTGACCTTCTGTTTCTCTTCAAGCTCCTTCACGGTAACCTCACGTGTCCCGAACTACTCAGCTGTGTCATGTTTCGTATCCCACGCAAGATCACCAGAGAACATAGACCTTGCCATGTTACTGCCTGTCAGCACGAACACTCAACTGTCCACAGGATACAGAGTCTTTATAACGCTTACTTTCGTGATCTTGACATCTTTCATAACTCCTTGTCATCGTTCTTCTCCGAGCTTTGCCTTGTGTTATAATTGCATGCATTGTTCAAGTGCCTTTCTCCTCCTTTTTCTTTTGTATTTACTTTGCGATTTGTTGTCCGTACTCTCTTCTTTTCACAATTTTTATTTTTATTCATTTATTTTTTAATGATTCTCCCCTACATTGTTTTGTTTTTTTGTTTGTAATGTATGCTGTATGCGTGCGCCAGAACTCAGGCGTTAGTGTTGTTCCTGGGCACGTTAAATAAACATGAATGATTTATTGCTTATTATTATTATATCTAGCATATCCTTAACGGCATGTCTGTCGGAAATTGCTGCAATGCCTGACTCCCAATTAACCCCAAGCAAATTAACGACCCCAGTTATAATGAGCCTACACCTAGCGTTAGTAACTTGTAATAAGTAATTGGAACATTTTTTCAAAGAAATGGCTAGAACTTCATGTAGCTCTGAAAATACCGCCAACAATTAAGGCGGCCTCATTCATAAATAAATAGCCCCACACGTTTTCAGCCCCATTATTGCAGGATAGCTGCACATACTTCAATCATTTCCTAATAACAATGCTACCCCTCCGCCTTTCGTTGCTGTATTGTTTTGAAGTACGTTGTACGAATTCGCAAACACTTCCGCATCATTAATATCATGCTGTAGCCAAGTTTCTGTTACCGCGAGCAAATCGGGCTCCTGTATTATTGTCAAACTTTCCAGTTCAGTAATGTTCTTCACAATACTTCGTGCGTTCACATTTAACCGCGTGATATCTGTCCTGATGCCAGTTAGTGCGGTACTGATCATATCATATTATTATATTATTTCACTGGATGTCCCATGCGTACACTGCATCATCGATGTACAACGTATCCCGAACAAACTTGATCTCCACACCATCGCGCTTACCGTCCTTAGCGAAATGCCAAAGCAATTTTCTTTTCTCGAGTGTTTCCCGTGAGAAATCGTCAGAAACACTTATCTTGGTTCCTTTCATTTTTTTTAGTTTTTAAAGACGTCTACCTTCTCTTTATAATCGTAGAGTTTTATGATTACTGGTCTTGGTTGACCGCTCTTCTTTTGGACGATTCTGTGAATTCGTTCGGCAGGCGACAATGTCACATCAATACGCCTAGCCAATATGCCTTTTAGAGCTTCGTTACTAATTAACGTCTTGCTGCATTTTAGAGGTGATCTCCGGGATGGCGAAAAGCTTTTCCACTTTCACACATTGCTCAGTGAAGCTTTCAAGTTTGCCTTCGATATGGGTAAGCCGAGTTTCAACCTGAGTTTGCTTTTGTAAGATTAGTTGCAGCATTTAGTCTGTGTTAGGATCTGGGTTGGCCTCAACGTCACCGGAAAGCATAAACATCAAGTACAGCTACAGCGGAAAAAGATGCGCACCAGTGGCCGATGACGGGAGCAGGGTAATTGCGGTATGCGGCGCTGCTTTTCCAGTGTACACTGGTATCTATGGTTCCGCATGATTCATGTTTCAAAGAAGGGGTGCTTGGCACTCTCGTTTTAGGCGTGCTAGGGAACAACCGTGTCGCGTGCCGCACTTTATCTACTCGGGTGATCGGTCACTTGTGGTAATCTTATTCCGCCTCAGCTGTACGTCCACGATGTACTCAAAAGTTCAGAAACAATTGCTTGGGAGCGGTAGAACAACAAGAAAAGGATCACTTTAACAATATTGGGGTACAGAACGGTACTATCTAATCTGCAAAGCAAGCCATGCGTGTTCGAGCAACATGGTCGAATAACTGCTGCCGCTCCTACTGAAGGTTGGTCGGGCCAGAGGCGATTTTAAATCCTCTCGTTCCGGTAACCTTCCGTCGCCGGGAAGTTTCCACTGAGAGGTCTCGATGACGTCCCCAGCTCTCATCCGTGATGAGGTGGATAGGCCCGGCAAAGTCAGAATTTCGTAGCTTGATCCAAAACAGTTGATTGCTACCGGCAGCATCTGCAAAGCGAGCCACGCGTGTTTGAGCAACATGGTCGAAGCAGTGCTGCCGCTCCCTTGGCTTCCGAGGCAAGAGTGAAGGAGAAAGGTATTTTAGCCGTAGCTTTAATTGGGATGCATACGTAGCAGTGTTGATGCTGTGGTATCAAGCTGTACATACTGACTTGCAACAGTGTAGTTTTCTAGGAACACTGGGCACTGTGTAATACTATCTAGGCCTTGTGGAACACCAAATAAGCGCTGTTCCATATACCTGTGTTTGTGCTAGTGTATGAACTACAGGAGCTAAACTGGTTATTAAGCTACTGAAGTTACTAAGTTACTGAAGGTACTAAGTTACGAAAGTTATTAACATATTTTCTGCCATAAGTGGAACTAAATGCGACCCACCCATTCGCGATCAGTTGGGCACATACATGTTTAATGGTGCAACCAACGACAGGGACCTCGCTATGTCTATCTATAACTAAACAACCAGATATTGTAGAAAATGACGGCGTACTTATGGGCATGGATGATTACTTGCCATCCTTTGTGGTTGTTTATTTCACTGCAAAATAAACGCCTTCTCACATTGCTTAAATATAACAGATATACGCGTTCATCTGTTAGAATGTCTAAGATTGCATTAAATTTGCCACGACTATGTACAACAGCGCTTGGTAGCATTTCAGCAAAGTACAATAAAACACGTTAACAAATTCAAGTAAGTTCTTATATAGTACATAAGATTTTGTCTCAGCATGTAACGCCGAATTTACCGCGCGAACGCCGTGGCGGAACATTTAGCTTGGCGCTACAGTTCAGATTAGACTGTACTAGATTGGGGGAGTGGGTCCAACGCTGGCTCCCCGCTGAGGCTTTTTTTATTGAAAAGTTGGTGGCGCCACCGTCACTATCTCCCGAATGAGCGGCCCCGCGCGCTTGCCGGACTCTTGACGCGTCGGAGACCCTACCGCAGCTGCATGGAGCTTTGACAGGCGGATACTCGGTGGCGGTAATACTGATAATATTCCCCACCGATCTATTGTAAATAAAATAGAAAAATAGCGCGGAAAGAACGCAAACGCCGCAACAACGACGGTGCGTCGAGCAGACGACAGCAACTCAGCCCGTGAGCTCTACTCAGCCAATGAGCGCTGCCGAAACAGCCGGAGCCAATTTTTATTGGCCGGAGGTTCAGAATAAGGCGACGGCAGCGCCACCACAATTTCAACGTTTTTTGCTTCACCCTCGGCGCTTGCCAAGGCGTCCGCTGGACCCACTCCCCATTCTAGTACTCTCTATAGTTCAGATTAAGGAGTAGAAGATAGCAGGAGGGGGAAACACACCCACACATACAGGTACAATACAATGTTTGAATCTAACTAAAGCGAGCGTGTTTGAGTTATTATTCGTCAATAGGTATCTTTGTCGTCTGTTTACCCTGTTATCTATGTCATTATAAGAATAAACATTCTGACTGCTATTCAGCGCTCATGTCTGTCGTCTCGTCTTGACCCGTTCAAAAGCGCTGTTTCTTTGGCTAAGAGTGTACCAGCCGGCCAAGTTAGCACTCTGTTGACGCATGTATGAGCGTTCACATTCTGCACCATCTATTTCAGCTTACAGATAAGCCCCCGTATTCTTAAACATGCCTTCACTCAGCGCTTCTCCTCGACTCAGCCAAGTCGAGGCGACGAGCGTTCCTTCACTCAAGGCGCCGTTGCGTTTCATGAACACTACTTCACTTTTCATCCGCCAAGGAACGCCTTGAAAATGCGCCGTTGACTCGAGTGGAGTGCACCGACCGAGAAAAGCGTCTGATATCGAGGCTATTCTTAAATGCGCCTAGCAAAAGCCCAATTATTTAAGACAGATATGTGTTTCCGTTAATTTCGCTTTGCTATCAAATGACAACGCGGCGCAATGCACAAATTTAGCTCGGCAGCGCTGCCACTGTTAGTGTTCGACTGATAGATCAAACGGGAGCTGTGTTTGAGGTCTGGCAACGATCGCACCCCACCAGCTGAGCAGCTGAGCATGGCTGAGAAATAAGAAAATTTGTGCCCGAATTTGTCTGCTGCTCATTGTTTCCTTGTGCTTAATTTGCGGTTCACGTTGCAGTTGTTAATCGTGGTTATTATGGATGATATTGTCCGTGTGTGTACTGTGATCGAGCCGGATTGACTTCGAACGAGGCAACGCATGGAACGGCCGATGGGCAGCTTTGTTTAACTTCAAGACCATGTGCTGCTGAAAGCTTTCTGAAAGCAACAGGACAAAAAATAAGGGTAAGTGAGCGGTTTATGCATGGAAGCACATTACGCTGTTGCGGTTATCGTGAAGTTGCCGCCACGCTATCAATAAAATGTGTCCGATGTATCCAAGCATGATTGGCTCCAATTGCTCATGCTGCGTGCATTAGCACCCGAAGCATACTATTCTTCTTCTTCTTTCTGGGGTTTTACGTGCGAAAACCTGTTTTTATTATGAGGCACGCCGTAGTGGAGGGCTCCGGATTAATTTTGACCACCTGGGGTTCTTTAACGAAGCATACTATTCGAGGCAGCATAAGATTGCGCGAGCCGTTCCTTTTTTTTTCTTTTTTTGCATTGGAGCTTGTGGGAGATTCGGCGCGACAATCTGTTATCGGTTCAGTTGTTTAAACATAAATGCACAAGGCACCGCTCCACGACTGTGTCAGATGATCATTCCACTATCGCGTAGGAAATATTTCAGTAGAGAAGAAGCAGTTGTAGTGTACATGTGGCAGAATGCATATCGTTGCGTGCGTAGCTCCGGCAGTTTTAAGGAAACAAACGTTTTTCAGTCCTGTACTTTATTTTAGAAGCCGTGGTGGTTAGTCGGTTTGTTCAAATTGTAGCACATGTCGTCAGTGAACCAGCACTGGTGCCTGCATTTCCAGTGCTGCTTCACTTCAAATATACGCTACGCAATCTTTTATTCTTCCGAAAATTCACTTCTCAGTAGTTCATTACCAACATTAGTGTTTGTTCGTCTTACCTTTTTCAATGTGCTATGTCGTAGCATCTCCTGCAGGTTCCATAAACTGTGCTTACAAGTTCACGCAACGCCCACATTTTTTTTAGTTGTGCTGTCTTTTCGTTTCAGTTGCTTAGCTGCACTGAAATTGGCGTGCGAACGCCCTATGTACATATCATTTTTGGTATTCTGCTGCAGGATGTGGGCCTTGGAAAGACCAGCTGATGGAAAAAAAAATCAACGTCTGTGTTGCACGGTAAGACATGTGACTGACGTTGAAAGCATCGATAGATACGGTGTCTGCCTATGGAAATGCACCATCTCGCTTCCCTGAAAGAACTTAGGTGCTGCGGAAGTACTTGACTGATCAGCCCGGTAGTTAGTCTGTGCTTATTTCTCATACTTATCATTAATAATATTGATGTTATGTCTGGCCACATTGACAAAATGGTGAAATGCACGCCGTGTTATTTAAAACAGCAAACATGAAACAGCTATGCAGTAATGAAATCAAACTCATATTTCATTCCTCTTCAACAGTCATATATTATTGTTGGGAGGAGCATAGTCATGGTTATGATGTGCGAAGTCATGAGTTGCCCATAAAGTGTTAGGCTGAGACGTGAGCTTTCTTACTGCCCACAATTTGTAATGCAGCACTTTAGTATTTAGTGGAATGTTGAAGCTACTTTTGCATTAGCAAGTGTGCATTCAGAAATATACCATAATTTTAATGGTTGTTCTCAGCTTTGCTGAACTCATGGTAGTAATGCGCTTTATATTGTATTTTTCAGGAACGCCATTGTGACAGTCTGCATCACCATTTGGCCTGTTGTGGGATCCCACAAGACACGCTCTGTTCCTCAGTCAATTACTGAACTTCTGCAAGCCCCATGGAAGCACACTGTGATCCGCATCGAATGGAACAAGTTCATTGTTCCGGCCTTCATAATTATTGCTTAAGCTGAAGGTAGAAACGGAGCTGAAACAGCGTATATTCTGTAAGAATTTACCACTGCATACCGTCGGGAGGCCACACCCGATCGTATGCGACTGTCTAGAACACTGCTAGTCTACTGTCTAGAACACGGATGGCGTTTTATTCTAGAATAGCTTTGTCAGTAGTGCTACTGCTTGTGTTTGTAGGATCAGAGTCCACGCTCTTTTTGCAATCCTATCATAACACAAAAAGACGATGATAATTTTAATTTATTGTTTCAGAGATTGACACTTGGACTGACAAGAAATTATTCAGTGATACAGACTGCTTTATTAAATATGCCTTAAGAAAAGAAATCTGGATGAAAAATACAGACTTAGGCTGCAAGGTGCCTATGAAGGCAGATTTATGAAAAATGCCTTTAGTGGTGATGTTTGAGCTGTTAGGGTATCTGAAAGGAGATAGCTGTTTTAGCCAAAATAGTGCGACAACGACTACAGTGCAGCAGTACACATTAACTGGAGCTCCACTCTTCTCCCCTTGCACACCAACGCAAGCGCAGCACCCTTGAAAATGCAGTTGCTCTGCGTGGTCGCGTTGGCAGCCTGGTTCCTGCATAAGAGAAGGGGTTGGTTATAAACATACAATGATGTTAACGCACATAAAAACTAGCTTAGGTACAGTATTCGTTTTCATCAGTTTACTTTTCGAAGTAAATACATTCATTACATATTTTCATTGTGTTCAGGAAGGCGAGTTTTTTTTTTTTACATTGATAAGCTCGGACTGTTTTCATTCATATTTGCAAAGATACAGTTTTAGGCTGGTTTGGCGTTTGCACAGCCAGACCGACATACACCAATCTAACACTTACATAATGCACTCACTAATAGCTGGAATGTGCACAACAAATATATGTGACATATATCTGCTACCACTTGCTAGCGTTTTCTGTATTAGGAGCTGAGTCAACTGCTACAGCTCTTTTTTATTACAATAAAGATAATGTGATGAACAAAAACTATCCTCTGTCGTATTGTTATTCAATGTTTTGTATTGGAATAAAATATTACATTCCCTCTGTATGCGTGCAGGTATAATTATGAAAACCATTTCATGGTTGCTCACTTCCTCGTTGGGCTTGGATGTTCATAAGCATAAGCTAATTAAACTAAATATTTTGAAGCAAGGATCACGTATTTATTGCTAACGACTGTAAATGACAGCTACTTTCACACGTCCCACGCAAAAAACAGTATACTTTTTTGGTTTCCCTATAGCAACTAACTGCATGAAATTATAGAGATACAGAAAAGTGAACGCACCTGGTCGTTTTTAGAGAAGCTCGCCTTGCTGTGGTACGCTACGCCGTCCTTGGGATAGCGTAGTAAGTGATGCACACGAGTACAAACCGCTCAGGCGGAGCGAATTCCGGCGCTCGCGCAGCCAGACCAGCATCCAGCAATCGAGCACACAGGCACCCACTAACGGCAGGAATCTTCGCAGTTGTTTTCTTTTCATAGGTTCGAAGTGCGCCGCAGTTAAGTATCGTGCAGCGTTTCAAATGTTGCTGCTTTGTATGATCCCCCGCGAGAAACACGGCACTGGCGCTGATAGTAGTTTCGGAGCACTCGCACGAAGAATACACGTATGCAGGTGATCAACTGGCTCATGCATGGAATAAGACGACAGGTCACTGCACTAGCTGGAAGCCTTCTTGACAGGACGGCCGGTCTGTCTCGGTGCCACAGTAGAATTACTCCGTTGCCGAAGCGCTCCAGAGGATTGCACCGGTCCGTAAAACGATGCCCTTGAAGATGCGCAGCATCGTTAACGAAAGAAAAGCTGCGGAGGAAACTGGCGTCCAACTGAAAAAGCCGACGAGGCGAGCGACAGATCACGACGCAGCCATGTTTGCGCACTAACTTCACTCAAGGAGCGATTCAAGGTAGCTGCGGGGCTACCTTGAGATTCTCGAGTAAAACGCTCGAGGTTTCCTTCACTCATGGCGCGTTTCGAGTGGAGGGCGATTTGTGAAATGAAAAGCCGCCCTCAAGGAGCATTTCGAGTGGAGGGTCGAGTCAAGGTGCGTTTGTGAATACGGGGAAGGTGTTTTCCATTCAAGACACGGCGCGTAGACCCCCAACATGGAACCTACGGTCCGCACTTAATTGCTTCGACCACGGACTACAGTATCAAAAATCGACCCAGTTTTCATTATGCCATCTCTAGGATCGGTCCTCCTTAGTCGACGAGATAGCGGCCGAGCAGACGCACCAGAAGCCAGGGATAAAGGCATCGAAATCTTAACTTTATAGAAAGAATTATGTGCTTAAAGGCGTATATTTCTTGCAGTAGTTGGGCACTTATTGTTTCTTCGCGTACCTGCGCAGAGAGCACAGCCGTTGAATGACAAATCATTAGGTGCAATACAGAAGGATATATGAACCGATTTCCGGTATGGTTACGGTAATGTACGATAGCTATTCCACAAGACCATTGCAGCAGCAGCCAAGATCAGGAAAGCCCGTTGGTATTCGCAATATGTGTTTACATTAAAAAATCGTTGGAAGACCGCTTTGTAAGGGAATTTCCTAATGGCGTGCGTGGTAGGGTTCCCACCGTTTCTCCGAGAAGCAAAGGCTTAACAGCTATGCCACTTGATACAGCGGTTTTTTGCAACTTGTCCAGACTTTCTTTTCATGCTACAAAGCAGGTGACTCTTGAAGTGCTGGCTATTATTCAAATTACTCAATATTTGGGCCTTATAACGTAACAGTTACAAAATAGCTTTTTGGTGATTGCAGCGCCCTATATTTACACGTTCAGTGAACTAAGCAGGTGATTACGTAGTACTACAGCTATTTCTGCTCGGGTGCCAACGTGGCAGCACAAGGTACACGTGTATACACGGAGACTTGTGTATATGTAGGCGACGCGTCGCTGAGAATCCATGATGTACAACGCTCTCGCATCTGTTGCTTTTTTTTTCCTCTCCCTGATCCTCGTGGAAGAAGAACGCGCGTAACGAGTTGTTGCCGCCCTCCCTTGCCGCCGATCGACCGGCGCCTCTGAAGAGTTATGGTGTGCTGACAGTCTCCGGGTCGTTACGAGTCCTCCGGCAAGGAGACGGAGCAAGCCGCAGGGGCGGCAGTTGCTGCCGCTCGCCGTCGCTTTGAGATATGAGCAGGCAATTTTCGGCGCCTCCTCGTGGTTATGACGGGCAAGGTCTTGATGATAACGCTGCTGCTTGCGGAGCTCTGATGCGCGCGTGAAGCAAGGTACGCTACGTGGAGGCGCTCCAGACCGGAGAGCGCCTCTGCACTTCGATCGCGAACGGAAGTGCACCGGGATGCGGATGCAATAAGCTTTTGCCTTGTTTGCCATCGTCTCCTGTTTGACCACTGATTCTACTTTTGCGTTGCTTGTTTGTAAATAGAGCGTTCGTCATTACCGAATCATGTCATCTGGTCATATTAGGAATATAGTTACGAACTGTAATGCACTCTTGTCAAAGTACCTCAAGATATTCATTTGTTGAATACTTAATAACATTAATAAAACCGCGATTCAAATATTCTGGAATAGCATGCAATCTGGGGAAATCCCAAACCATTTATTAAGGACGAGACATGAAGAATGCCCGAAGTAAATCTGCAGTTTGAATAAAATTATCTAAATACACCGAGAGTGAGGAATTCAACAAAAGTTAAAAACATATTTTGCGGAAACCTTTTTACTAAAACGTGCGTTAGTGCGTTTAGAAAACTTCTAGCGAGCTTCACCCTAATCTACCTATGGCTTCTAAAGAAACTTGTACAGACAGTGTTCATTAGATGTGAAGCAGAGGTGCACATTGCATTTCCTCAACCAACAATGGTCTTTCTGCTCTTACTATGCTGTTGTTGTAGTATTTGTTATCCTCTGACATTGTGGCATCATGTCATGTGGTCATATTAGGAATACAGTTACGAACTGTCATATGCTGTTGTCAAAGTACCTCAAAATTTTAGACTCGGCCAAGACTCGGATGGATAAGGCTTACTGAGTATAGAAATGAAACTGCGCTTCAAAATTTCCGAGAACCTATAAATTTATTCTTGTACATGCCAGAAAATTAATTAGGTAGCTTGAATTCAAATCTACTAAAGCAATAAGGAGAAATTAAGCACATTTAACTCGGCCATCGCTTGGATCAAATCACTAAGATATTCGTGAAAGAGGGAAGCTCCCAATGAAAGGATGACGAAAATTGACAGATGCTGGCATATGATATTAATTAATCAATCAATAAATCATTTATTTATCGTGACCAGGAACAACCGTGAGGTCTAGGTGCTGGCGCACGTATACATAGAAAAAGAAATACGGCAGGGGAATATCAGTAAAAGAAAAAAAAACAATGAATAAAAATAACAATCGTGAAAAGAAAAGTCTACATATACATGTAACCGTAGGCGCAAAATGCATACATAAGAAAAAGGAGGAGAACGGAAGTTGAACAATATGTGAGACTAAGACAGAACGACGGAAAGCTCAGAGCAGAACAAAGACAGAGAGTTGTGAAAAATATCAAGGTCATGAAAGTGGGCGCTATAGAGACTGTGTATTCGGTGGAAGGTTGAGTGTTGGTGAGGACAGGCATCAACATGGAAAGGTTTGTGTTCTCTGGTGATCTTGCGCGGAATACGAAACTTGATACGACTGAGGAGTTCGGGACACATGAGGATACCGTGAAGGAGTTTGAAAAGGAAAAGCAGGTCAGCGCGATTACGTCGGCAGCGAAGTAAGGGCAATGGCAATAATCCAACAGTGCTAGAGCAGGGCCCAGAGTCTATGTTAGCAAAGCGGTGATTATATATGCTAAGAAACGTTTTCTGGACCCAATCTATAATGTCACTGTTGGGTCTAGAAATGCCGTTCCAGACGACCAACGCGTACTCGGGTTGAGGAAGACAGATTGTTGTGTACAACTTACGGAACGGTGTAGGAGAATGGAATTCTCTCGACAGTCTGCAAACAGAGCCAAGAGTGCGCATGCCCCGCATTGCAACGCGTTTAGTGTGAGCTGAAAAGTGTAAGGTTGTATCAAAAGTACACCGAGATCATTGATCTCACGGACCTTACACAATGGTACAGAACCTACCGAATAAGAAAAAGAAATGCTTGCTGTTTTGCGGGTTAAAGTCACGACTTTGGTCTTAGCAGCATTCAAGGTGAGGTTATTATCTGTGCACCATTTAGAAAAAGAAAGCAGGTCAGACTGCAGGATGCGACAGTCATGAACAGTGTGAATTGCCTTAAAAATCATTATGTCATCGGCATATAGAAGGAATGAAGAATGCCGAATGGCGGAAAGAACGTCATTAATAAAAATTTAAAAAAGGAGTGGTCCTAACATTGATCCTTGAGGAACACCGCTGGTTACCATGTACGAAAAAGTCGTTTGGCAGTTCACGTTAACAAAACATGATCTATCAATAAGATAACTCCGTAAGAGATTTATAATTGACGAGTCAACACCAAAGTGCGTAATCTTGATGAGAAGCAGTGAGTGGCTTACCACATCAATAGCTTTACTGAGGTCGCAATATATGGTGTCTACTTGCCCTCTTTGAAGTACCGGCGCGGAGATCTGTGTGATGAAGCTTGCGAGATTTGTGATAGCGGAGCGGCCTGTGAGGAATCCATGCTGATCCGGAATCAATGTGTTCTTCACAGTACAATACAATACGTTGTGAAGAGCAAGCTGAAAAACCTTAGACGTAGCACAAAGACGAGAAATCGGGCGATAATTTGAGACATCGGTTTTACAGTCAGACTTAAATACGGGAAAAACACGAGCAGTTTTGCACATGCGAGGGAAAGTGGAAGTATTCAGAGAGCTGTTAAATATAGATGTCAATACTGGGGCAAATATACCGCCATACGCTTTTAAAATTGCGGAAGGGATGCCATCAGGGCCACAGGATAATAATCAATCAATCAATCAATCATGCTTATTTAACGTACCCAGGAACAACCCTAAGGTCTGAGTGCTGGTGCACACATACATTACAAACCAAAAACCAAATAATAATAATAATAATAATAATAATAATAATAATAATAATAATAATAATAATAATAATAATAATAATAATAATAATAATAATAATAATAATAATAATAATAATAATAATAATTATTATTATTATTAAAATATATTTAATATAATAATATTATAATAATATAATAATTTTAATACTAGAATAATAATAAGTCGGCGGCGATACAACGACCAGACACTGACAGCACGTATTTTACAGGTTCACAATTGCTATCGTCTGGGACACTTCTGCCTCTGGATCGGACCTTTATCTTGGTTTCGAGTCATCACCACTTGGGACACGTCATCGCAGAAGCTTTTTTTGGAAAAGCCAGCTATCCTCTGGAAACCCTGGCAGAGGCAACGCCTACTTAACCAGCCTGCAGTCCACGACACTTTGCAGTCGGCGGCGATACAACGACCAGAGAGTGACGGTACGTATTTTACAGGTACTATGCTTACATTATAAATCTAACTAAGGTTTTTGCCGCCGACTGCAGAGTGCACCTTGTTGAGTGGTATTATGGACAATTGTATTGCTTGTAAGAAACTGCTGCCCGATGATGGTCGTTTTATTAAATGTGCAGAGTGGGGAAACTTGTATCATTTGGGACAGCAATGCTCAGGGCTAATTCAAAGCACCTTCGCAGCGAAGAGTTAAAGTAAACGTGATTCATGGGTATGCAAAACATGCCGCGCGCCAAAGCAGCGAGGTGGGGCGGGCTCGCAGTCAAAATGTACCACTCCACCAGAAGACACTCCAGAAGCTGCGTTAATGTCAGAGCTCGCAAGTATTAAGGAAACTCTAACCTCGTTGCTGACCTTACATGGAAAAGTAGACTCTTCCTGAAAAAAATAAAGAGTTCCTGAAAGCTTAATTTACAAATTTGAGTATGGCAATGAAAGACCGTGAAGAAACAGTATCTTTTATGTCTAAACAATACGACATGGTGTTAGCACAGCTTTCAGCCAGTAAAGAACGGGAAGCTGCGCGGGAAGCACAAATCGTTAACCTGAAAGCGCAAGTGGAAACACAGGCGGAGCAGCTTCAGCAGCTTCAAAAGGATCTAAATGAAAGTGAACAGTATGGCAGAAAAGTGAATTTGGAAATTGAAGGCCTACCTGTAGAATACGAGGAAAACCTAAAAGAAGTCTTATCAAACATAGCTGGTAAGCTGGAGCTATCAGAGTTCTGTAGCTCTGATATCGAGGCGGTGCATCGCTTGCCAAACAAACATAAGACAAACCCGACAGTACTAGTACGTCTTTCTTCTGTGACGGCAAGGGAGGCGTGGTTTGATGCACGGGTTAAGCTACGACGCTGGCACCAAAACGGACAGCTACCGAGACTTTTTATCAAGGATAATCTGACAAGAATGAACCGAAATCTGTTCTGGCAAGCTAGAACTGCAGCAAAAGAAAATAGCTACAAATTCGCATGGGGTAAGGGCGGAAACATTTTCGTGAAGGATGAAAATGCACCCCCGATCCGAGTTAAAAATCTAGCTGATATTCTTAAAATTTCGTAAGCAATATGTCAGTGAATTTTTCCTCTGTCTCAAATTTCAGTGAGTTTAAAGATTTATTTGTTGCCAGCCGTGAACACGATTTCACAGTACTTATTAATATTATCAGAAGCCTACGAAAATATTGGGAGGAATTTAGTGTGGTAGCTGAATCAATTGCAGATTTAGTGGATGCATTTTTAATAGTGGAAACTAATGTACCAGAGGAATGAACTCATATGTGTAAGTTAAAGGGTTACAAAGCCCATTTTATGTCATGGCAGAAAAGACGAGGAGGTGTATTGGCGTTGTTTGTTAGGACAAGATATTGTCACGTAGTAGTGACGCTGAAGAAAACAGTCGTAAAACTGTGTACGACGAAACTGGTTGTTTATTGGGCGAACCTGTGCCCACAAAAGCAACGTACACTCAAAGCACAACGATAGCGGCGAACACAGTCGGCGATCGTCGAAAAATCTGATCAGCGGCGAAACGCGTCGGCTTTTATACCTGAGTCATCGAAGGTTCCAGATTAATCCCTGATGCCCGCGTGTCTTCCAGAAAGTTCTAGACAATTCGCGTCGCTCATACAATCAGATTACATGGGCGTCGGTGACCACAGACGACGGATAGAAGCATCGATAACGTCCGAGAAGCTTCCAATGCAGGCGCGTCCTGCGCCGAGCGATAACGTTTAACATTTGTCAGCCAATGTTGAAAGTGGCCACCAGTGAAAGATAAACATGTGTACGTGTCAATACCCTCCCCTTAAAAAGCATCGCCCCGATGCTACAAACAAACACGAAAGCGAAAACAAAAACCATGCGTAATAAACAAAATAACAAAAAACAATAACAAAATAACAAAGTACCTAAGTTTGTCAGCGGGCGTAGAAAGGCTTAAGACGCACCACGTGGATGACTTCAGGTCGTGCCCGGCGCCGCTGTGATTGCGAAATGCCGTCTGGCACGACCTCATAGTCCAGTGCGCCAATACGTCGGGTGATCTTATATGGTCCGAAATAGCGACGTAACAGCTTCTCGCTAAGTCCTCGTCGGCGTATCGGAGTCCAGACCCAAACACGGTCACCGGGCTGGTACTCGACGTAGCGTCGTCGAAGGTTGTAGTGTCGGCTGTCGGTCCTCTGCTGGTTCTTGATGCGCAGGCGGGCGAGCTGTCGACCTTCTTCGGCACGCTGCAAATAAGTGGCAACGTCGAGATTTTCTTCGTCAGCGACGTCTGGTAGCATGGCGTCAAGCGTCGTTGCCGGGTTCCTTCCGTAGACCAGGTTGAACGGCGCCATGTGCGTCGTTTCTTGCACGGCCGTGTTGTATGCGAAGGTCACGTACGGAAGGATGGCATCCCACGTCTTGTGTTCGACGTCGACGTACATTGCCAGCATGTCGGCGATGGTCTTATTTAGGCGCTCGGTGAGGCCATTCGTCTGCGGGTGGTAGGCGGTGGTGCGGCGATGGCTTGTCTGGCTGTACCGCAGGATGGCTTGAGTTAGTTCTGCCGTAAAGGCCGTGCCTCTGTCGGTGATGAGGACTTCTGGGGCACCGTGACGCAGGAGGATGTTCTCAACGAAGAATCGGGCTACCTCGGCGGCACTGCCTTTGGGCAAGGCTTTTGTTTCGGCGTAGCGGGTGAGGTAGTCCGTAGCGACGACGATCCATTTATTTCCGGACGTCGACGTCGGAAAAGGCCCCAGTAAGTCCATCCCGATCTGCTGGAACGGTCGGCGAGGTGGCTCGATTGGCTGTAGAAGTCCGGCTGGCCTTGTCGGCGGTGTTTTGCGTCGCTGACAGTCTCGGCATGTCCTTACGTAATGGGCGACGTCGGCAGAGAGGCGAGGCCAGTAGTATTTTTCTTGTATCCTCGCGAGAGTGCGTGAAAAACCGAGATGTCCAGCCGTTGGGTCGTCATGGAGAGCTTGCAGAACCTCTGGACGCAATGCTGAGGGGACCACGAGGAGGTAGTTGGCTCGGAGAGGCGAGAAGTTCTTCTTTAGGAGAATGTCGTTTTGCAAGAAAAACGACGCCAATCCTCGCCTGAACACCTTCGGCACAATGACGGTCTTGCCTTCCAGGTAGTCTACAAGGCTCCTTAGTTCCGGGTCGGCTCGCTGTTGTTCGGCGAATTCGTCGGCACTGATTGGTCCCAAGAAAGTGTCGTCATCCTGGTCGTCCTGTGGCGGCGGTTCGACGGGGGCGCGAGACAAGCAGTCGGCGTCAGAGTGCTTTCGCCCGGACTTGTAAACGACGGTGATGTCGAATTCTTGAAGTCTCAGACTCCATCGTGCGAGGCGACCTGAAGGATCCTTCAAGTTAGCTAGCCAACACAAGGCGTGGTGGTCGCTCACAACTTTAAAGGGCCTGCCATAGAGGTAGGGACGAAACTTTGATGTAGCCCAGATGATGGCGAGGCACTCCTTTTCTGTTGTGGAATAATTTGCTTCCGCCTTCGATAGCGACCGGCTAGCGTAACTTACAACCCTTTCTAGTCCATCAGTCCTCTGCACAAGCACGGCGCCGAGTTCTACGCTGCTTGCGTCGGTGTGGACTTCGGTATCGGCGTTTTCGTCGAAATGCGCAAGTATTGGCGGCGATTGCAGGCGTCGCTTCAGTTCTTCAAATGCTTCGAGTTGCGGCGTCTCCCACTTGAACTCGACGTCGGCCTTCGTGAGATACGTCAGTGGCTCTGCGATCCGTGAAAAATCCTTGACGAAGCGCCTGTAATAGGCGCACAGTCCAAGAAATCTACGCACTGCCTTCTTGTCAGCGGGCAGAGGAAAGTTGGAGATGGCCGCAGTTTTCTGAGGGTCGGGGCGCACTCCAGACTTGTTGATGACGTGGCCCAAAAACAAGAGCTCCTCATACGCGAAGCGGCACTTTTCTGGCTTTAACGTGAGTCCGGAGGTTTTGATTGCTTGAAGAACTGTTTCAAGGCGCCGCAGGTGTTCTTCGAAGCTTGAGGCAAACACAACGACGTCGTCCAAATAGACGAGGCAAGTCTGCCACTTCAAGCCTGCCAGTACTGTATCCATGACGCGTTGGAAAGTCGCAGGTGCCGAGCAAAGACCAAACGGCATGACCTTGAACTCAAACAGTCCGTCTGGTGTTATAAAGGCCGTCTTCTCCCGATCCCTCTCGTCGACTTCAATTTGCCAGTAGCCGGTTTTGAGGTCCATCGACGAAAAATACTTTGCATTGTACAGTCGATCCAAGGCGTCGTCAATCCGTGGGAGGGGGTATACGTCCTTCTTCGTGACCTTGTTGAGGCGACGATAATCGACGCAGAAACGTAGGGTTCCATCCTTCTTCTTCACTAACACCACGGGGGACGCCCACGGACTCTTGGACGGCTGGATGATGTCGTCGCGTAGCATTTCGTCGACTTGTCGCCTTATAGCCTCGCGTTCGCGCGCCGAAACTCGGTACGGGCTCTGACGCAATGGGCGGGCATTTTCGTCGGTTATGATGCGGTGCTTGGCGACAGGGGTTTGTCGAACTTTTGACGACGACGAGAAGCAATCCTTGTATTGCAGGAGCAGAGCTTTTAGTCGTTCTTTCTTATGCCTGGGAAGGTTCTGATTGACGTCGAAAGTTGGTTCAGGTATTATAGTCGTCGTTGCGGGTGCACTGGAATCCGTGAAGGCGAAAGCACTGCTGGCTTGTACTATTTCGTCGATGTAGGCGACCGTGGTGCCTTTGTTAATGTGCTTGTATTCGGGGCTGAAGTTCGTGAGCATCACCGTTGCTTTCCCTGCACGTAGCTCAGCTATGCCTCTAGCGACGCAAATTTCACGGTCGAGCAGTAAGTGATGATCGCCCTCAATGACGCCCTCCATGTCTGCAGGCACTTCGGTGCCGACGGAAATCATTACGCTGGAGCGAGGCGGAACGGTGACTTGTTCTTCAAGCACATTCAAGGCATGGTAACTTATGCTTGTATGCGGTGGTATCGCGTTGTGCGTTACCACCGCACAACGTAGGCACAACGTAGGCAGTCCTTGCTGCCTACGGCTAGCTCGCTGGTCCTTGGTGACGTTGGCGTTGTCCTCCGGTTTCGGGCTTGGATCGCGGCTTTGCGGGGGCGTTCGCTGCATGAACGCACTAGCACCTCCACCAGATGTCACGTAGTAGTGACGCTGAAGAAAACAGTCGTAAAACTGTGTACGACGAAACTGGTTGTTTATTGGGCGAACCTGTGCCCACAAAAGCAAGGTACACTCAAAGCACAACGATAGCGGCGAACACAGTCGGCGATCGTCGAAAAATCTGATCAGCGGCGAAACGCGTCGGCTTTTATACCTGAGTCATCGAAGGTTCCAGATTAATCCCTGATGCCCGCGTGTCTTCCAGAAAGTTCTAGACAATTCGCGTCGCTCATACAATCAGATTACATGGGCGTCGGTGACCACAGACGACGGATAGAAGCATCGATAACGTCCGAGAAGCTTCCAATGCAGGCGCGTCCTGCGCCGAGCGATAACGTTTAACATTTGTCAGCCAATGTTGAAAGTGGCCACCAGTGAAAGATAAACATGTGTACGTGTCAATATGATACAGTGGTTATGGACGTGTGTTTAAACCAATCCGAAAGCCTGCCAGTAAAAATCACGTTAACTAACACAGAATTATTGCTGCTAGCTGTTTATCGTCCTCCTAATAATAGTGTCACACAATTCTTGAGTGCACTTGAAGAATTTTTAGAAGGCCAAATAGTGGATCAGATTTGCTTGGCGGGTGACCTAAACATCAATATATTGAACACTAATTCGACTATTGTATCAGATTACCTTTCCATTTTTTCAACCTACGGCTTACAAATGACTATAAATCAACCTACGAGAGAAGAACTCCTGCAAAATAGACTAGTATCCTCCTGTGTAGACCACATAGCAATAAGAGCATCAACTTATTCATTAGCGGCTTGTGTCATTAGTCAAGATAGCGGATCACTATTTTGTGGCATGTCGCCTTAGTGCAAATCTACCCCTTCCCGGAAAGGAAAAGTCAGGAGAAAAAGATAATAGCAAACAAATGGAAGTGCAGATTTTTTAATAGGAATACATTTTATCATTTGATTGCACAGTTTGACTGGGCGCAAATGATTGGGGATTCAAACTATACTGGAGTGTATGAAACATTTTGTGAGCAGCTAATGAAGTTTGAGCTTTCTTGTATGTATACAATAACTAAAAAACAACGGAATGATTACGCCTGGTTTACGGCCGATATAATGAGAGCTATTTCCTGCAGAGATTGGTTGTGGAAAAGGAGCAAGCGTACGCCGAAAAACAAAGATTTGAAAACGGAATATAAGATTGCGAGAAATAGGGTCGTTGCTCTCTTGAGATCAGCAAAACGGTGGTATTTTTTAGGTAGATTCAATCAAGCATACAAAAATTCAGCAAAAACATGGGCTTTAATAAATAATCTCCGAGGCAATAGTGTGGCGCCTACGGAGTTCCTAGAATCTTTTTTCAGATAGGCCAGATATAATGGTAGATAAGTTCAATCAATTTTTGACACATTTTTCTAATACTGCGCAGTCGCAGAGACACACTTGCGTGCTCAAACAAACTGTTGAAGCATCTGCTTTTTTGCCTACGTTGACGAAAGAAGACTTGAGGAGAATAATTTTCAGTTTTCGAACTAGTAAACAACCAAGTATAGATGGGGTGGCTGTTGCCACACGAAGAAGAAATTTTAACACATTAGCAGACATGATTAATGGTGTTATAAACACCGCATCAATTCCAGAGACATTAAAAACCGCAATTGTTAAGGCGCTGTATAAAACTCGGAAAAAAGAGGATGTGGAAAATTATAGGCCTATCTCCATTTTGCCTATACTCTCCCAAATACTGGAAAAGTTTCTGTTTGATTGTATGACTTCCTTCTTAAAGAAATTTTCTGTACTAACACCAAGACAGTTCGGATGTATTGCTGAGCGAAGTATTATAACACTGTTAGAAGAGTTTACCGATGATGTATGTTCTGCTCTAGATAAGAACCTGTATAGTTGTGCTTTGTTTTTAGATTTGGCAAAAGCGTTTGAAACTGTTCACCATGACATTTTATTGGAAAAGTTGTTTCGTTTGGGTTTCAGGGGACCCCTTTTTGATATTCTCTATAATTATCTGCATGACAGGTCACAGGTGGTCATGGGTAGTAAAAAATTGTTAGGAATAGGAGATATATTACAACTGGGGTTCCCCAAGGATCGGTGTTGTCACCGCTGTTATTCAATTTATTTATGAATGAATTTCCCTCGATAATCAGAAAAGCGACGGTGTATCAATATGCAGATGATACGGTCCTACTCACACGCCACATAAGTTATGAGGAAGCTATTAACACTCTACAGAATGCAGTTCATGAGGCCATGCAATGGTTTGAAGAAAATTGTGTATTTATCAATCCTAAGAAAAGCAAACTCATGTGCTTTCGAAGTCCATTAAAAACTCAAAACACAAACTTACCAATATTTTTACATGATGATCAATCCAATTCATGTACATGTACTGCTATAGAATATGTAGAGACATTCAAATGCCTGGGTATAACGTTCCACAGTGGCATGTCATGGCAATATAATATGGCATTTTTATGTGGTAAACTAAGGAGTATTTCATATCTACTCTTTAACATAAAGGGTTTAGTACCTGTACCAATCAAGAAAATGACAGTTCACGCACTAGCATACAGTGTTCTGAGGTATGGCGTAACAATTTCTGCCTTTTGTTCAGAGAGCTGGAAAAATCGGATTGATAAATTACTAAAAATATATAAAAAATGTAGCATATGGTACTGCACTAAATTGCAATAATATATTTCGTGAATTGGGATTTTGCACTTTCGAGGATTTGTTTATCAGGACTGTTATTATTCGCCATAATTGGAGTGATGCATTTAAAGAGGCATACGAGGCATACGAGGACGGCAGAAAGTCAGGTGGGATGATGAGGTTAGGAAATTCGCAGGCGCAAGTTGGAATACGCTAGCGCAAGACAGGGGTAATTGGAGATCGCAGGGAGAGGCCTTCGTCCTGCAGTGGACATAAATATAGGCTGATGATGATGATGATGATGATGACGTAGCTCCTCGATTGTTGAGAGAAAAAAAAAACGTTTTAGAATACCCTATTCTGCTACTAAGTATGGAGAATCTAGAAGAATAGTATACATCCCAAAAATATTTAATGATTTGTCTGATGAATTCTTTTCTGCAACTTCAAAAAAACAGTCGAAGAAATTATTGTCGAAATGTTGAATTATTGTTCCCATTCGTTATTGCAATTATTTATGCTTTTGTATCTTTCTTGGCAATGTCATTGTCTGTTAACATCTAATTACTAACCACTATTTGTCTGAAAGATGTTAAAAATGAGTTAATATGTAAATACGTAACCACATCGCTGTACCGGCTCTGCCGGGCCTAGTCACACAAGTCCTCATGGACTAAGACAGGTCCGTTTCTTTGTATTGCTATTGGATGTGTATCATTAAATTATTATTATTATTACCACATGTGTAAGGCGCAGCGACATAGAAAGTGTACAGGAATCCATTTGGCTTGAAGTCAGCCTAGCGCGCTGTGAAAAAATGTTAATCGGAATCTTCTACGCTCCACCGAATATCTCTCCTGGAATGTTTGAAGAGGTCATCTCTTCTATTGAAAGTGTCTTATCCTCCCATCGCAAGCATAGAGTAATCCTTCTTGGTGATTTTAACACACCAGGAATGGGTTGGAAGACGCTTACATATTCTCATTATAATCATTACATAGAGAATAAATGCAGCCTGTTGTTAGACTTTCTGTCCTACTGTTCTCTTCAGCAGCACAACTTGATCGCCAATTCCTGTGGCAACGTTTTAGACCTTTGCCTCTCGTATGCTCAAGCTATAAATGTCTCCCGTTCTGACATTGTCCTTGTCCGGTCCGATAAGTTTCACCCCCCACTGAAGAAACTGCCTTGTGTCAGCCTTCGGAGGCAGTCGGCTTCTCCAATGACCTTAAGAATCGGTCGGTCGGTCGGCTTTGCTTCAAGCGGGTGGTATGTTCGGTCGGTCAGTCGGTCGGTCCGGTCGGTCGGTCGGTCGGTTCGTCGGTCGGTCGGTCGGTCGGCGGTCGGTCGGTCGGTCGGTCGGTCGGTCGGTCGGTCGGTCGGTCGGTCGGTCGGTCGGGGTCGGTCAGGTCGGTCGGTCGGTCGGTGATCTCGGTCGGTC
>NC_051159.1:6405476-6495912 GCF_013339745.2 Dermacentor silvarum
TATCCTCGGTAAACTATGTGTGGCACGGTGTTTATACTTCATCGAAGTATAAAGCAATGTTCTGAGTGACGAGCGATATATGTTTATTCTGTGTAGGTTTATTACTGCCTTTGTAGAAATTTGCTCATTGAAGTGTTCCAGGGTGTCATACTGCCGCTAGCCGAAATGTTTGCCGGACTCCTAAAACAACTGCACGAGATGCGGACTTGAAATTCCGTGACAATAGGGAGAATTTTAAGCGCAATACGTTGTGAAACTTTCACTTTCCTGCTTAAATTCAAGTGTTGCCGATAATTACTAAACCCTCGTTTTCCCATGTGTTTTCGTCCATCATACGAGATTCGTAGTTTTTCTCCGGTGTCCTTGGTGAGCTAAACCAGGCATCTTGTTCATATCTGGGAAAATTAAGGGCATGCTATGGGCAATATATAGATAAGACAGAAAGTTGGGCTAGTTGGTAACGAGCATAATAAGACATCATTGCTAGAGTAAAAAGACAGGGACAAGCGAAAGAACACGTGACCACGCTGCAGATATGTAGCCGGTGTATTTAGATATGTAGTAGATATAGCAGATATGTATGTAGATATATAGACAGTGTAGATATGCAGACAATAATGTTCCAAATGAGTGGGTTAAATTCGCCTTTTCCAATAGAATAGACGGCTGCGCTGTCATAGTTACAACTACAACTGAAGTCAAATTTTGCGAACATAGGGGAAACAATACGCCAAATTTATGTGCGATGGTAAATGCGTGTTCATCAAATACAGCTTTTAAAAAACTGTAATCAAGTATTCGAAAGTACCACCCTGCTGTTATTAGCTAGGTTTTCCAATGTCCCAAGAGAACTCTGAGTTTAAGATACTTCATACTTTGACGGAATAGACAGCATTTTAGGTACAATGTGTTGCCAAGTTTTAATGTTTCTGGCTCATTATAAGCGTTATACTAATAATGAATGAACCCTCATATTTTACTTTGTACTTTTTCATACGTGATATATTAGTTCGCCTGGTGTCCTCACTGAAATAAAGGAAGCAGCTTCTTTATAGTTTGTGACTCTGAGGACCAGATAGCGTTTGATGTGTATAGAAAATTTAAAATAGATCGGCAATTGGGACTTTCGAAATAAATTACGTTTAGCCTGTCTAATGAGCGGGGCACAATTGAGCCCACTGCCCTGACAGAACTGTAAGTGCCACCAAGACAAAATCTTGCGAAAATTGGAGGTGGGCTATGAAAACTCTCTGTGCGAAGTTAAATGAGGTTGGATCAAACAGAGTCTTTCTAAAAAAATCTTCAAGTGCTAGAGCGTGTGATATAGCCACTTTCAGCTATGCTTCCCAGTGTCCCGACATTGCTGTTGGTTACAACAGATTTATATTTCGTGGAAAGAGAAGAGGGGTCATGGTAAGTGCGACAAAATGTTTACGTTCCTGCCCCCCCCCAATTTTTTCATACGTCATAAGACGTTCCTAGTTGCATGGTTTCAGTGATGTCTTCGGTAGACTAAACAGACGCTTGGTTTATATTTGGCGAAAATAAAGGGCGCGGTGGTGGGCACTATGCAAGTAAACTTCAAAGACAGGGGACTAATTATGATATTTGCAGTAAATTACGCAAGCAAGCGATCCGGCGCTTTATGAATGTGTTTTAAGAACGAAGCAGAATTTATCCCGCTGCCCTGGGTGAACTGTTAACTCAACCGATATCAAATCTAGAGAAATTTGAGAGAGCAGGGGGGGGGGGGGGGGGTTGAGCAGGGAGGGAGTACACCATGGTAAACGTTATGGCGAAGTAACATGTGTGTTAATGAATTACTGGCTTTTTAAGAATTTCCAACAAGAAGTGCTCGGCAAATTTTTAACTATGCGAGATAATTCAGGAAACTAAAACTTTTATTGAAACTGCTCGAAAGAAACAGCTTCACTGGAAATTTGGTTGTAATTCTCCAAGGTCGCACACATCTGCTGCACTTTTTCTTGCGAATATTGCAAGTCATTTATGTTGATTGTACTTCGTTGTGTATAACCTCGACAATACCATTACCTTAACTAGCGATACATGTGTGCTTTATATGGACTTAAAGTAGAATTCTTTGTTTAATTAGCAACGTCGTCTGTAACAAATGTGCATTTTCTGACGTGCGCTGCGCTGCTGCTACTGGGCGTGATCAGGGACCTCTGGGCACTCACTGCCTTTTGTCCTTGTATCATATTTAGATTTTATATAGTGTCAAGAAATAAATGCATATTGAAATAGTGTTTGGGACCCCATGTTTCACCATGTGTGACTGTCACACAGTCAATGTGTGGCGCCATGTGCGACTGGTTTATGTCTGTGAAATATAAAAATTATGGACAGACGCATTTCCCGGCTTTTGTTATTTATTGTAAAAGCAACACACACACACACACACACACACACACACACACACACACACACACACACACACACACACACACACACACACACACACACACACACACACACAACACACACACACACACACACACACACACACACACACACACACACACACACACACACACACACACACACACACACACACACACACACACACACACACACACACACACACACACACACACACACACCACACACACACACACACACACAACACACACACACACACACATATATATATATATATATATATATAGAGAGAGAGAGAGAGAGAGAGAGAGAGAGATAGAGTCAGAACATTTGCGGTTTGCCCCCCTACTCGAGAAGTATTTGGTACGCCACTGCAAGGGCGTCTGTACAAAGAGTACGGTTTGTCCACGCTGCGCTGAGTCGCACACTGTGGACGCAGTAACTGCAGTAACTGTGACTGCCCGCAAATCAAGAAAGCTTCGCATACTCGCGCGTGATGCCACACTCATGTGGAACACGCCAGGTTTCCGGCATGCTCGACTGCACCACCTGGACCCATTCCTCCGACTGCGCATTCCATCTGGACTTTTCCGATTCGGAACAACTGCTCTCTGCCGACTGTACTGTGGCTTCGAGTATCTTTTACGAATGCGTGTGTGTGTGTGTGTGTGCGTGCGTGTGCGTGTGCGTGTGCGTGTGTGTGTGTGTGTGTGTGTGTGTGTGTGTGTGTGTGTGTGTGTGTGTGTGTGTGTGTGTGTGTGTGTGTGTGTGTGTGTGTGTGTGTGTGTGTGTGTGTATGTTGACGTTGCGGCCTAGGACCGGGCGCCATCGGAGTGAATGCCAGTCCCCGGCCGAAACGTTAGTGAATTCCTGGTATTTTTGAAAGAAGTTGCCGCGAAAAAAATCAATGCCCTTTCTTAAAGAAAGATGGCTGAACGCGAAGCTTTCGCGCATGCAAACTGAATCAAAGTCAAAGTCCAAAGCCAACGACCACGCAACGAACCCAAGACATGATGAGCTAAACGTTGACGTTGAATGAAGACACCTTTCGTTAAGTTGCATACCCTTTATTTTGCACCATTATATTGCACAACCGGTTTGCTACCCTACATATGGGAGCGGGATGGGGGAGAATGAAAGATGGGGAGGAGAGAGAGAGAGAGAGCACATAGCACAACACACACCGTCAGTCACAGTCCGTCACTCTCGCGTGGTACGTGACATCACTGTCACAGCCGCCTGCAGCTGCGATGTCTTCTGTTGACGACATGTGAGAATCGTTTCAACTGATATTGGTCTATTGTCAAGGTGCGCTAGAATGGACGCCAGGGACTGTCTCTGAACATTGTATTTAGTACATTCGCATAGAATGTGTTCTATTCGACGTTTTGTTAAAAAAAGTAACTGGAACGCCAATGCATTTCTCCACAAAGTTCGGGAAATAATATCACGAAACGGGTGCCATCCTGAGAATTCGTTCCAAGTGGATCCGCCTTGCGAACTCCACGGCTAGAATTTATAAATTACAATATGGCCCATAAGGTGACTAGTTAAAATCTTCATTAGTGAACTTTTTGTTAATTAGTCGATTATGCGTTTCAATTTATCTGCAAGTAATGTCCGCCTCTTCGAGTAGACCAGCTCATGTACTAGAATTGTGCTATATGCCACAGGCAACCCTTAAAAAAATTTTGATAGTGTACGCTGAAACACCCTGTATATATGTGAACGAGAGAGAAGGGGAACCGAGGAGCTCGATTTTTGTTAATCGTGACCATTTAAAACCGACAGACAATGAAGCCAAGGACAGCATCGGGGAAGTTACCTGTGGTTGAAATAGAAATGTAGAAAATAATTAAGAAAAGGGGGGGGGGGACATGTTATATATATTATAAGTGTGTGTGCGCGCTATACTGGTAGCCGGCCTGGTATACTGGTAGCGGGTAGCCGGCCCCCCTCCACTGAAGGGAGACTTTAAGCCCTGCGCACAAGCGCCCGATGTTCTAACCTTTAGGCCACAACCGCAGACATACTTGCCTCATGTAGCGCGCATCGAGGCACTCTAATCTCATGCGCCTCGCCCAGTAGCCCTTTAGATAATTTACGCGTGCGTCACGACGTGGCAGCACGTGTGTACTATTCAGTGCATTCGCGCAAAAGCCCATGCGCAGGCGCCAGTTTCGTGGCTACAGACGCTGGAATGAAACGGGCCAATAATAGCCAACTTCACCACTGTCTTTCACGTCGCATTTCTTTCTGCTGTGCACATCTCCTCATCATTAATTCCTCGGCAAGCATCAAACGCCGCCTTCGTCTCCGTGACATCACTCGGTCGACACGTATTACAGTGGGAATTCGCATGAACTGCTGTCAGAATTTCGGCTTATGCTATAGCATGTGAACGTTGTAGTCCATAAACGTAAACGTTGCATGACACTAAAGTTGTGACCTGTGCGTCGCACAAACATAAACATCGCATTTGATTACAGGTGACATAGGATGACAATGAAGACATTTGTATGCGTCGCATTAAATTTGATGGCATTTAATTACCCACTTAACGAATGCTTCGCTGCGCATAGAGTTGAGTTCAACATGTGCGTTGGATATGCATACTGACACACACACACACACACACACACACACACACACACACACACATATATATATATATATATATCATAAGAAGCCAACAAACAATGACGCCAAGGACAACATAGGGGAAATTAGTTGTACTTAACTAATTGAATTAAAGAAAATGATAAATTAATGGAAAATGAAAACGGATGAAAAATCAACTGTCCGCAGGTGGGGAACGAACCCACGTCTTCGCATTACGCGTGCGATGCTCTCACGATTGAGCTACCGCGGAGCCGTTTTCCCATCCACTTTCTGGGGTATAGTATGTTTTACAACTAGAACTAACCCTGGGAGTGTTAGCCAGCGCCACCACTCGCAAGCCTAGGGGCGGATGTGGAACATCCTTTCTGCCGCAGGCGTCACGAGCACGTGATCTTTTTGGGTGATATCAACTGGTCAATAAACCCACATATGCTACCTGAAGGCATCAATGTTGCCGGATTCGAGCTCTCGTTATGTAATGAACGAGAAGAAAGGGAACCGAGGGGCCCGATTATTATTAATATCATAAGAAGCCAACAAAAAATGACACCAAGGACCACATAGGGAAAATTACTTGTACTTACTAATAGAATTAAATAAATGATAAACTAATGGAAATGAAAATGGATGAGAAAACAACAGTTGCCTTTAATTCTATTAGTATATATATATATATATATATATATATATATATATATATATATATATATATATATATATATATATATTGTTAAGTTGCGGAAATCACATACAAAGATGTATTTACACTATTTATAAGAAAGACAACGATATAATAACAAGATCGGTGTCGACACCGATTACACCTCGACACGTCAAATCGCCGTCATCTGGCTTTGGCGCACTCTTGGTTGAGCCGTAACAAAACCCCCACTTGTAAAGGCGCCGTCTCGGGGCCAGCTATAATGGGGGTGAACTCGCGGCAAATTAAGGCTTCAGCCAAGACACATGCACAATGTCAGTGGGGACGGGCGAGTCCAGCGGAGCGATCTCGTAGTTAACATCGCCATCGTGTAGGGCCCTGTGTATATATAGCGCGGCAGCAGCTTTTAGACAAGCCGATGTGGCGACATGGCGTTCATTCTTCTTCTTCTTCTTTCTGGGGTTTTACGTGCCAAGACCAGTTCTGATTATGAGGCACGCCGTAGTGGAGGGCTCCGGATTAATTTTGACCCACCTGGGGTTCTTTAACATGCACTACAACGCAAGCATACGGGAGTTTTTGCATTTCGCCTCCATCAAAATGCGGCCCCCGCGGCCGGGATTCGATTCCATGACCTCGTGCTCAGCATGGCATCCATAGGAGGACAACGGAGCCAGGGGTAGACTGAATGTCCCGATGTCGGCTGTCGTACCGGATCTTCTGCGCGGCCTGAGACTCGGTGAGCCGGGAGCCGGCAATCTGGCGCGCCGTGTGAGCCCGGGCGAAGACGTTTTGAGCGTATTCAGAGGGAGTGTTCGTCGAGGAAGGATGCAGTGTGTCAAAGGGTAAAGTAGGGTGGCGGCCGAACAGAAGGCAAAAGGGTGAAAAGCCAGTGGTCTCTTGACGGGACGAATTGCAAGCGAAAGTCACGAAGGGTAACGCGTTGTCCCCATCACTGTGGTCGTCAGAAACGTACATAGACAGCATTTCTAACAACGTGCGATTGAGCCGCTCCATGAGTCCGTTTGTCTGCTGGAGGTAGGTGGTAGAAAGCTTGTGCTCGGAAGAACAGGAGCGAAGTAGGTTTTCAACTACTTGGGACAAGAAGGTGCGGCCGCGATCAGTGAGGAGCTACCGGGGTGCACCGTGATGGAGGATGACGTCATGTAAAAGGAAATCCGCCACCTCAGTTGCACAGTTTGTGGGCAAAGCTCGCGTGATCGCGTAACGGGTCGCGTAGTCAGTCGCGACAATGACCCACTTATTGCCAGATTTCGACATCGGAAAAGGCCTGAGAAGATCGAGACCGACGCGAAAGAAAGGTTTTGAGGGCACATCGATGGGGTGAAGACGTCCAGCGGGCATCACAGCAGGTTTTTTGCGGCGCTGGCAGAGCGCACAGGCTGCAACGTACCGGTGCACGGAGCGGTACAGGCCTGGCCAGTAGAAGCGGCGCCGTACGTGGTCGTAAGTACACGAGAAACTCCGAAGTGGCCTGCAGTAGGTGCGTCATGCAACTGCCCAAGAATTGATGTCCGGAGATGGCGTGGCACAACGAGTAAAAGCTGCTACGGTAGAGAATGTTGTCGCGGAGTACGAACATGCGCAGCGTAGACTCCGAATGTCCAGAGTTGAGACGATCGATGAGAATATGTAAGCAGACATCACGCCATTGTTCAGTGCGGATGTCACGCAGATCAGAAATGGCCAGGACGCAAGCATCGGTGTCATGCGCATCCTGTTCAGGGTGGTCGACAAGATGATGGGAGAGGCAGTCGGAATCCTTGTGCAAGCGGCCTGACTTGTATAAAACAGCAAATGAATATTCTTGCAGCATTAGCGCCTATCTGCCTAATCGACCAGTGGGGTCTTTCAGTGACGAGAGCCAGCACAAGGCGTGTTGATCACTTAACACGGAAGATGTGCGGCCGTACAAGTAGGGGCAGAATTTGGCTACGGCCAAAACTAACGCCAGGCACTCCCGTTCAGTAATTGAAAAATTCCTCTCGGCGGGTGTCAGGAGGTGGCTGCCGTATGCAATTACGTGCTCTGTGTTACGCTGCCATTGAACGAGTACAGCCCCAATTCTATGGCCACTGGCATCCGTGTGAAGTTCAGTGGTGGCCGATGGGTCATAATGAGCCAGCAGTGGGGGAGCCGTTAGCAAGCGTACGAGGGCGGAGAAGGCTTTGGTTTGAGCAAGGCCCCATGTGAAAGTAACATCCTTCTTAAGTAAGTCGGTGAGTGGGCGGGCGGTTTCGGCGAAATTCTTGACGAAGCGACGGAAACACGAGCACAGACCCACAATGTTCTTACATCTACGATGGAAGACGGAACAGGAAAGTTCTGGACAGCGCGAATCTTGTCAGGGTCGGATTGAACGCCAGCGGCATTGACGATATGGCCAAGCACGGTAATTTGACGACGTCCAAAGTGGCACTTGGATGAGTTCAACTGCAGGCCGGCGCGTCGGACAACAGGAAGAATGGCCCACAGACTCGTGAGATGACTCGCGAAAGTTGGTGAAAAGACTATCCCATCGTCTAGATAACACAGACAAGTGAACCGTTTATAGCTGCATGCGAAGTAAGGAGTCCATTATTATTTCGAAGGTTTTCGGGGCATTAGAAATGCCGAACGGCATAACTTAGAATTGTTAGAGGCCGTCAGGTGTTACGAACGCAGTTTTTGCACGGTCCATGTCATCTACCGAGATTTGCCAATAGCTTGATAGAAGGTCTATGGATGAAAAGTACTTGGCTCCGTGGAAGCAGTCTAAATCGTCATCAATACGCGGCAAGGGGTAGACATTTTTGCGGGTGATTTTGTTGAGGTGTCTGTAATAGATGCAAAAGCGCCAATTTCCGTCCTCATTCTTAATAAGGACAACAGGAGACGATCACGGACTGGAAGATGGCTCGATAACGCCTATAGTCAACTGTATATGCTGAGTAAGCTCGCACCATCATGACAGACCTTTACAGGTAATCAAAAATGGATTAGTTTGCGCCTGACCTTCAGATAATAGCAGCAACGCAGCATAGCCTTGAAGTGTAGCGGCGAAATACGAGCACTGCTGTAGTCTCCAAGGGATTACCGGCCTAGCGAATCGTGAGCGCGGCCGGCCGTATGCTCGTTCGAAAGTTTCGTATCGTTCGTCTTTATTTATAGACCATACTTGGCGGGACCATTGTCCTCAGTCAGTGGATTCGGTCACATGTAGACACTAATAGGGATGAATATGCTGATGTACCGATTTATGGCAGGCGGAATTTAAATTACCAAATTCTCCCTTTGTTAAATTATTTAAACGTCACTTGTTGAAGTCAAATAAATATTCACGCAATCCTTAAGAATGCCCCTGATAGAACGGGAATTAGAATACAGCTATATTTGAGAAATTATTCGTTTGACACGCGTGATATTGTTGAAATCACATAATCTTAATTTGCTACACTATGAAATATTTACATATTGTTTCACATGAGCTAAGGGCTGAATTGAAATTGAACAGTGTCTGAATTTTCCTTACACAACTATTGTGTTCAGTTCATCTTAGTAATGTGCTCCAGAATTGTAGTTAATTTGATGTTTTCTTGGTACGTAGCTTGATGTTTCTTCTCACGTTTCGTTACTTTCTTTTGGGAGCTGGATGTGTTGCGTTATTAAAGCGTAAGCTTTCTTTGGCGAGCGCCGCAGCCCTCTGTCACTCGAAAAATGTAATGCCTTGTGTCTGGACAAAAATCTGTAATTTGCAAAGTTAAGACATTTAATCGTTATGATAGCGTAAATGTAGATGATTGGTAGCTTTTAAGCCATAAGGAACAACCTAAAGCAAAAAAAAAAGGGAAAAAAAAAACAACAACAAAAATTCTGAGAATTGTCTACTAAAGCGTAAGCTTGTTTGGCTCGGCTGTGACTTGGTTTTTGCTTAGCTTTGCTTACTTGCTTTTCCTAGCTTATGCGCGTCTACCCATGGCGTTTTCTTTGGCAAGTAATGCTTAGGCTTTAGTAGACAATTGTCAGATTTTATTGTTGTAAATTATGTATACGCAAAAACCAACCGCAGCAGGGGCCTTTGTCAGGAGCTTTTTGCTCTTACAACCATTTCTGTCACATGAACAAATAAATAAACTTTAAATTTATGCCGCTGAACGTGGTGCTACAGATTTTCGGAAATCTCAAGATTTGTGGTCTTGCTGGAAACCGAGCGAATTACATCCGCAAGATGAACACAAGCAGCTTGTGTATTCTAATCCACTAGAACACTCCACCAACTGAGGCACTCTCCCTCTCTATCTAGCGAGCAAACGCTGAGTAGCCCCAGTGTTGCGTGCCTGCGTGCTTCTCGCCTCTCACCTTCCCTGCCTACCACTCTCCTCGGCTCTTCTGCCGCTGCATGGCCAACTCCTGCCCCGCAAACCACCGAATATCTTCCTACACTCTGTCATGTGCAAAACAGATGCAACAACATTTCGCCCTGGTTAGATGCATCACCGCCGTCTTTCCTTACTTCCCACTCGGAATTTATTGCGGCATCTGGCAACGCAAAGCAGTGCCGATGACGACGACGACGACGACGACGACGACGACGACAACAACAACAACAACAACAACAACAACAACAACAACAACAACAACACAACAACAACAACAACAACAACAACAACAACAACAACAACAACAACAACAACAACAACAACAACAACAACAACAACACTTGGTGTGAGTTTTAAGTGGAACGTTCACAATTCAATGAGGCCTTTAGAATGCCTTGGTTGCTTTTGTGCATTAGTACACGACATGGATATAATTTTTGAAACGTTGCCATTGTGTAGACTTGTGGTTTCTTCGGGCTGACATGGATGGTAGAAAGGACAGGCGTGCCCTGCCCTTAAGCGTGCCCTGCCGGTGGAGTTTATTTCGGTGCCGTCGAAAACAATGTATTCGCCACCGAAAGCCCATGTATCAGCTATGAGAACCCTCAGATTGTTTTCGATAAGGCTTAGATACACGTGCACACCCCACATGCTGCATCCCGAGGGGCATGCCTGCACCCAACGACCTGATTGTGCTGTCATGGTTGAGTTCGAATCTCGGCGACAAGAGGGCCCAGGACCGATTCATGCAGACGCGTATTTATTTTGGTAGTTTATTCGTATAACGACACTCACGGTTTCCATGGCAACTTTCTTTGTTACGGTCTCACACAAGCACGTTCAGTATTATGGCCGGCTGCGACCTGTAAAACGAAGACGACTACAAAAGTTGGGCTTCTCCTTACAAAGACTATTATTGCGGAGAAGCCGGCTCTCATGAGTACTTTCCGAGGAGATGCACACACGCGGACAGCTCCAAACTGTGCCGAATTTATTCGCACGTGCCAACTATTGGGTACAAAAAAAAAAAAAAGCTGTTAGGGTGGTATTTGTTGTATTTCTTATTTCTGTTCTCCTTCATATGTGCTTATATGAGGCGTTTTTTTTTTTGGCACGTTTCACGGCAGCCACGCACACTTTTTGCACATCAAGGCTGGAAAGTATCTTCGACGATGCGTGGTTGAAGTGGCGCAGTTTCTCGAGTACTCAAGCATGACCTTCCTGAAGTTTTTGCCTACATACCCTTTTACAACACCAAGTCTTTTCTGTGAACGTGCGTGGGTGGCCGATTTTTCTGAGACGTTTTTCATGAATTGGAAGTTTCTACGAGGTTCATCGTCCCAAAACAACACCAGGGGCTATGAGAGACGCCGTAGTTGAGAGTTCCGTTTTTTTCACAATCAGTGGTTATTTGCCACGTTATGAAATCTCAGTACAACGAGAGCTTTTGCCGTGCACCTCCACATGAATGCAGCCGCCATAACCGCGACCTGCCGTGGCTCGATATTTCGGGTTCAGCACCAGAACGCCACAGCGACTGAGCCACCGCGCTGTGTCGCAGCCCCTCTAACGAGGCCAGTGTGTGATGGAGGCTGAAATTACGGCCCAATTACACTGCTTCGGCTGATTTTTTCATACTAAGTCTGCGTCCACCGTACTACAGCTATAACTAAATAGGAACCATTCCCAAACTTTCCTAAATAGGAAAACTTGGGAACGGAGCAAACAGATTCTCGTGCAATCATACGCATAGTTATACATTGAAAAGTGATAGGACAGGAAATATCCCGACTTATCAGTCAAGAAATCTGCTCCATCAAACCGTTAAAGTGACTGAGCAAGGACAAGGCAGCGACCGTGGATAGTAAGTAAAAGGAAACGGAGGTAAAATCTGACGATGTGATTTGCTGGCGCATGTACACCGGTTTCTTTGCTTCACGAAGATAGCAGCGCCAAAGGCTTAACACAATACGTAGAACTACTACAGGGCTACTTACTCATGCCACATTCATGAAGCAAATGTACCGACTAGCCTAGTTGTTAATCCTTCTACACTGATTCCTGTTGTGCATCATTTATTGTTGTACTCTTGATCTGCCACTGAATATACAAAGAGATATCATAGTCTATCATCTATGACATAATATGCTGCATACACTGTGCGCAGGAGACCTGCTCTTTGTCCTGTGGTCCAGCTTCGGTGACTTCCACGGCGTGTATTTCGAGAGCGGAACGGGCGCAATGTGTGCATCGGTCTTACTGCCACGGCCTTTTGCTGAGAGTTGTGGCTCCTGCTTCAGATACTATTTAAATTTCGCCCATTCCTCTCGCAAAAATTTATCGGAGACGTGTGGCCTCACTGCATGGATTAGATATACATGGCTTGTAATTCGCTAAGGAATACTAACTGTTGGAACATTTGCGCTTTTCTGCAAAATATTCTCCAGCGACCTAACGTTTGATGTGAGAACGAATCATCAAACCACACTGCACCCGTATTTACAACTCATTACCTCCAGTCACTGTCCTCACGAGACGCGGAACCAACCCTTTGAGCAGGCTTGATGGCAACAGCGTGGCGCCTACAGTTACAACTGAGGTGATGTGACTATCATCCTTACCTGCTGTTATTTCTCAGGTAGTTGCTCATACATACCTGGTTTCCTGTTGATAGTTGTTGTCCGAGCGCTTCTTACGGAGATATAGTGACAGTAAATTATTGTAATGCTTTGAAGGCAATGTCAACAAAAAATGTACTCTAGGAATTTGGTGTTTTTTAAACGACGTGTCTACACTCACTGATGCACACGTGAACTTACGCATGTGATGACTTCCGCGTTCTGCCGCCTTCACACTCTGCGCGTGTAGGGTGTGCTGCTGGTTGCTATGCTGATCAGTATGCCAGCGCATGAGCACCTTATGCTGCTGCAGTTTTATTTTAATGCTTTTTTTACTCCCTGCTTGCACCGGCCTTCCGCTGCCTGTAACGCAGGTGAAAACTATATACGCGTATGCGAATGCACTACAGATCAGTAGAGAACTCAGACATATGTGTGCAAATAGAGTAGTAGCACTGTGAGTGAAGCAAGAAACGATTCGTCTTACTTTCTTTCCTCTCGAAGCGATGCGCTCAAATTTTGCGAGGCTCTTTCATCGTATGTTTTTTCTTTTATCGCGGTTTTCTTGGCGAATCGCAGATCTCTGAAACAGCGGCCAAACTTCAAGGCAGCTAGGAAGAGCGCAGGTCTCACTCGCACCTGAATATTCCGTTCGCTCAGAGCTCGTTCCCGCGAGTGCTGGAGCACTCGTACCTATATGCACCTCGTATATAGCAGCCTCAGATGCGCGCTGCGGGGAGTCAGCAGACGCTGTCCGAGCAAGCGAGCGGGCACGCCGCGGCCTGTCATAGGAGAGTCGCTGCATGCTGTCAAGATGGAATCAACGGCGTATAGACCAACAGCCCGGGGCATTTATTTCGAGGCACGCAGTATAACTTATTGCGTCCACTTCCGGTCTTCCGACACTGAATTTAGAGCTCCCCAGGTGCTTGTTGCTAGGCGCCGCTGGGAGGGCCTTTCGAGCGATAAAGGCAGCATGACCAAGAACAACACAGAACACGGCCTTAAGGAAGACAAATAAACGCAAAAGAAAAGAGAACAATACATCCAGGTGGTATGATACAGGAGGAAATCTTTGTAATACTCCTGTCCATCAGTATTGCAGCCCGTGCCGGCGAGAAACATTTATTTCAATATGCGCGCTTGGCGAGCACGAAGGAGAGGATATGGCCGAAATGGCCGCGCCCTCCGTATGCAGTGCATCTTCAGAGTGAGCCGTATATCTGTTTCCGAAGAACGCGACGACCTCTATAAATAAGGCGGGAGGCGGGCCTAATTTATGTTGCAGAATACACACGCTCAGAGCCGTACGGGGGAGCGGCCTCGGCTCCTGAGCATCATGGGAGCGCATGATCCTCTTTGAAGAGACCGCCGGGAGAGACAGCGCGCACTCCCTGCACATGGCTTGGCGCGAATCTCGTCTCCCAGATCTGAGCGGGAGAGGCGAGGAGAAATTTACACTTTAAGTGAAAAGGAATAAAGGAACTTTTCGAAATTCCAGGGAGAACCTCGGTTGGGTAGACTTAAACTCCTGCCATGAAAGCTGAAAAAAAGGGGGAAAAAATGAAAGAAAAGAAGGAAGCCCAGCGCAACTTTTTTTTTCTTTCATCTTTCCCCCCTTAATATACGTGCTGTCCCTCTTCCCGTTGGCGATAGTATCGGGCACGTACTCATAAGTAAACGAACAAGACCAAGCAATAAATAAAGCAAACTGTCTCCGCTTCCTACTGAAACAGCCACACGTTTCGAAAATTGCAAACTGAAACATGGACGAATGTAATGAAGAGGGCGGAGCATATGAACCCTTGTGCTTTTCGTGAGGTAAAAATGAAAAGAATGTTTACCGATGTGCATTGTTTATTTACGGTGAGGACTTGGATGACATTTGCTTAACGCTATGTGATTCCACGCCGAGATATCTCTCTCCCTCTCTCTTTTATCTTTAAGGTGCACTTCTGCACTTTTCATCAGATCGGTCATCAACGGAGGTGTGTATATGGAAGCGACGTCTCACTTCGAGCTCCAGGATTTTTGCGGCAACGTACGTTGCGCGAAAAGCTTCATCGCGCTTTCGTAGCGCGGCTTCTCTCGCTAAAGAAAGTAAAGAGAGAGTGCGATAGCGCGGGTAATGGAAAGACCCAACGAAAAACTGCGACCCCCGTTTCCCGCAGCTAGAGGAACCCCGGGGAAAACAGAAGCTCGTAAAGTAAGTAAGAAAAAGAAGGAAGGAAAATTTCTCCAGTGTAAAATGAAGCTGAAAGTGGGTAACAGAGAGAGTCCATGAATGATACAAACGGCAGAGCACCGCATCACCGAGACGGAGAGATTGAGTCGAGAAGGAGAAAAGCTGCAGATTCGCGCTGATCTTCCCTTTCAATAAAATACGCAGCCGTAGCAGGAGTGGCTCGGTCTAAGCGGTCGCTTCGCTCAGGCGACCATGGACAGACTCCGGTTCGTTCCGGGCAGTTAACCTTTGGCTCGGACGCTCGGAAGTCGACCGCTTGTGCAATGGAATGGACGTTTACCTTAGCTGCGACCATAAACTCTTTGTTGTGAGCTGTAAGAAAGGTTCATTTGGCACTGCTCTCCGTTCTGAGGTTCAAATGACTTCATTGGAGTGCCCGCATTGGTATCATTCTGCTGCGCCTCGTGTAGCAAAAAGTGCGACTGTCGCAGCGAAAGCCGCGCCTTCGGAGCGCGTTAAACCGGTTCAAGTGTGGGACGTCTTTTTTGTTCTTTTTTTTTTTTTGAGACAAAAATACTTGGACCGTGACCGCATCGCAGCTGGCGCCGAAAGCGATTCAAGCGCTATTGCAGTTCTTGTAGCGGCTCGAGTGGCTGTAGTCGCTCTGTGCATCTTCGTCTCTCTTAGTTCCCTCTATCTACCTTTTTATCCCCTTAACGCCCGTGTAGTGTAAGAGAACGGACATTCGTCTGCTTGATTCTCTCACCTCCAGTTTGGTTGTCATATCTCTTTCTCCGTGCGGTTCGTGACATTATGAGCGTCCTATGACATGGACATGTCAACTTGCCAAATTGAGAGTTACTCCACATCGCATACTTTTTTTTTTGCCACGGATATTTTCTGACGCGTGCTACCAAAATTACCATAAGAATCTGTCGTGAATGTCAGGGGCAAGGAATAGCGGATATAGTGAGATTATAAGAACAAAAGCCGGCCGGTTCGTTTATGAGGGACACCGTCTAGTAGTATATGGGAGGGGGGGGGGGGGGTGGGAGGATGGCCAGGGTTGCCACTTACTATACTTGACTGCCGAACGTGCACCGAAAACTCCAGAAAACCGTTGTTGCGTTCAGCCTCCATCGCAACTGAACCTGAGACCTAGTGTGCGGCAATACAACACCAAAGCCCCTGAGCTACGAGGACTACATCACTAAACAAAAGCTGTCAAACGCACAGTTTACAAACATTCGCTGTCCGTTAGTTTATTCGCGGGTCCTAGCGGACCAGCGAACTGTTTAGAATCCACCGCGCAGCACGTTTACGTTCAAAAGTGCTGCCGCAATTTCGTGCTGTGCATGGACGCAACAGACGCTGATGCCGCGATTTGCGGAGGAAATTATTCCGCATGTAGTCAGCGGACTCTATAGTACACAAAGACACGAGTGCAAATGTTCGCATTTTGGCGTGACTCGCTCTTTCCAGCGTTTTTATCAGTACTTACGTGGCCAAACCCATACGCAGGCTATGGCGCTCTATTTCCATGCGAACGACATATTGCTTTGGAATACAGGCGCGCATTCAGTGACAAAACGAATGGTAGTTGATTAATGTGAGCATTTTTATAAAGAATAGTTCTGATCATGCTGTGTGGTTAGTCGCAAGAGAGCACGTAGGACGACAGAAGGGAACGAAGGCTCAAGTTATGCAGTACCAACTACAGCCCACAAGTCTATTGTCTTGGTCCAAAAAGATTTAATGCAACGTCGAGCACTCAGTTAATGAACTATAAAGTAAATTAATAAGTGACGATGTGCTTATGTACAGGAGATTTAAAGTTAATTAGCTTTAAATGTTTAATTTAATATGAAGCGACAGCATACAAGTTATTTGAATGGCGCTGGGTACTTCACCGAACACAATTTAAGCCATATTTATATATGTATAATTCAATTAAGAACTACGGATAATTTTCCCTATGCTGTCCTTGGTGACATTGCTTGTTGACTTCTTATGGTATGACTAACAAGAACCAGGCCCCTCGGTTTGCTTTCTCCTCGTTCATTACATAGCGAGCGTCTCGAATCCGGCAGCTTTGATGTCTACAGGTAGCATGTATGGGTTTATTGACCAGTTGCCTTCCCCCAAAAACGTTCACGAAGACATGACGCGTGCAGCAGAAAGGATCTTCCGCATCCGCCGCCAAGGCTGTGAGGGGTGGCACTGGCTAACACTCCCAAGGTTAGTTCTAGTAGATAAACATAAATAACCCAGACAGTGGACGGGGAAACGGCGCCGCGGTAGCTAATTTGGTAAGAGCATCGCACGCTTAATGCGAAGACGTGGGTTCGTATCGCACCAGCGGCCAGTTGTTCTTTTCATCCACTTTCATTTCCATTTAGTCATAATTTTTTGAATTAAGTTAGCAACTACAGATTATTTCACCTATGCTGTCCTTGATGTCTTTGTTTGTTGGCTTTTTATTTTTTTCATGATTAATAAGGTTAAATAAAAAGAAATATTCACAAGAAATCAACAATTTGATAAGTAAGTTCTCAGCTGGAATTCGTGAATAGAGCGAAATGGTGGGGACATGCCGGAAGCGTTCGAAGTGAAGTTCTTGCGTTTCTTTTCCTTATTAGATGGCTATAGAGGAGCTGTCCTCATATAGTTTCTCACTATAACACCTAGAGGGTAAACTGGCGCCACCGTCTATGCGAGTTTCTTAAAGGGCGCCGTGCCCTCATGGGAATGACGGGATATGTGGCTGCGAGGCTTGTGTTGGCTGGTGTTGAACGAGGCTTCGTCTAAAACGTGGATATGGCTACAGAAATAATGCGTTCTTGAAGTAAAATCTACATAAAAGGCTTTAATTGACCCATATTACATCTCTCAATAAAGTTTACTCACCTACAATGCAGAATCAAGCGAAGAAAAGCAAGAACAGACGACAAGTTGTTCCAAAGCGAGCGATAATCTTGTCGTCTGCCCTCCAACTTTAGCGGCCAGCTGATACTTTTTACGTTTCATATGATTGTGCATCCAATAATAAGTCCTCAAAATTAAACAAAACATATTTTTGTGTGATAATAAAGCTAAAGCAGTTTTTTACGTGCTGTTTTAGCAGGAAATGAATCATTGTGACAGACGGAACGGTGCTAGCCAGGCGCGTCTTCAAGGCGTTCTGGCTCTCCAAGAACGATGCCAATCCGAATCCACAATATACCGGCATTCCCATGGATACCACAGCGCAGCAGGGGCCAGTTTTCCCTCTATAGGTAATATAGTGAGAAACTCTATGGTCGTCGTATTATACACATGACAGCACTTGACTGATGTGCGCAGCGTTGTCAGCATATGCAAATAAAAGTCTGATCTTTCTAGTTATAGCAGTATCGCTTCTAAAATAAATGGTGAATTTTAGCAGGCAGATAAATGACGTGATTCCAAATTGAATCACGGGGACTGAGGGATTTGATGGTATTGGGATGAAGAAGATGAAGATCCATGAAAGATGTATTTCCAACGCCTTGCGGGAGATAGAGTTCAAAGTCCTGTGCAATATGCTGATCTAAGTCATCGCGGCAGTTTGTAATAAATTTTCTTGCAGCATACATTACAAAATGGTACGGTTAATTACAGAAACTTGGTCAGTTAATTAGTGACTATAGGCTTTACGGATGATTTAGCATTTGTATAACAGACGCGGGTGTACTTTGCTCCGCAATGTTCAAGTACACCCTGGAGAGGATGTACTTTGTGCAGGAGGGCAGTGGACACTGTCTTCTCATCACATGCTCAAACGACGACGCTTGTGCTCTGAACTTGCTTCTTACCCACGGTGAGCGACTGCGACGTTGTCATTGTCGCTGAACCACTGGGACACTTCCTCTTTGTGCTGCTGGCATCAGTAGATGACTATTTCTTGGGTTAAGGAGGGACGAAGGGCAAGCTCATGACTTGTTTTGGAGGAGGCTCTCCGGCATTCTTGTCACTATAGCTATATAGGCCAAGACTATCATGAGTCATCAGCGCTGCTAATCATGCAGTGTCCATCCGCACAGTATAATAATGCAGTTAAGAAAATCATCACATTGATGAATTCATCGCTCCAAGTTGATTAAGTAGTAAGCGAATCCCGCAGTGATGCAATACGAGGGTCAAGTGCAATGATAAACTAAATTTGTACGAGTAACTTCAAAGGCATGAATAAACCTATAGTTCAAGCAACGGATCCATATCTCTTAAAATGTTCACCATTGACGTAGCGGAAGCACACGTGACGAAACTATGGCTGGAATAAACAAAAGAAGAAAAAAAGTCGCGCAAAAAAAAAAAAAAAAAAGCAGTATGGAGTGTTCTTCAGTGCCCCGCTATCACGACGAGGAAGGCGCTTTCGCTACTATTTTTAGCTGCAGCTATTAGCTAGGTGGTGAAACTCATGGCTGCTCCGGAAGGCATAGAAACGCCGAGAAAACTCGTGCCGGCGGTGGTGGCGCAAGCTTCCATATGCTTATATGTATCGAACGTGTTAATAATACCATTCGCACAAGTAGGGCTCACTCCGCGCAGAATACAGCAGACAACTCCAAATGAGGATGGTGCAGATGGTTGTTAAAAGGTGGCGCAGTCACACTTGTTCGTTTTCAGAGAAGCTGGACTGCGGCAGAAGAAATGACGAGAAGGAAGAAATGGAAGCAGCGAGAAGCCAAAGCACTAGCGGCTCTGAAAATGAGGCAAATAAAAAGACGGCACGACCACCGCACGGCGTCGGTAAACCACTGGCAAAAAAAAAAGAAAAAAGAAACAAAGCTACACTGAAGAAAGGAAGGCCCTTTTTCTCCCCTCTAAAAAGTACCTCCCTTGTCACTCGTGATGTGTAGCATTAAATGAGGTATTTACTGAATGTCGCGTCGGGAGGGAAACACGAATGCGTAAACGCATAGTGAAAAGTTGGCAAACATCATGCAACGAAGGCCTAAATTCTTCGACGTACCACTCGCACACGACAAGAAATTAAGATTGCTCCCAAATATTTTTCTAGTCCATGGGTGGAGCAAATAAAAGGGGATAAAAAATGGGAACCACAATTGCACTTGAATTAAGGTTCGTTGCTACGAACCGGAGGCGTTTGATTGAAAGAATCCGCAACTTCACTATGCTGATATATGCAAAACAATTTCTTTTAATGGAAAAATCTCATTAAAGTTTTCCCACGTCTCATTATTCATTCCTTCCTCCTCGCTTTCGCAAACGTTGCGGCCGCCCGTCTTAATTTTATTTCTTTCCGCGCTTGAAAGCACGTGTCTGGCTTCACTTTGAAGTTTCATCTGGCGCGCGGTTTAAGGGATGAAGAACGATTAGAAAAACCTACAGTCGTAAGCCGACTAAGAAAAAAAAAAAAAAAAAAAAAAAACAGAGAGAGATGAATGAAGTGCTACTACTACGACATGCAGGTCTTTCAGGAGGAAAGACTTTGTTTTTGTGCAGAAACACATGCTGCAGATTTTCGCGGGCCTATTCATTATATCTTTAAATGGGAAGGGCTCCCCGAAGTCAGCACGTCTTCATTGCACCTTTCGCGGAACATCGGGCACATCCCCCCCCCTAAAGACAGAATTTTGCTGTCCCTTTCATTCCATCTCTAATCAAGTTTTCGCGATGCTTACACTAAATCATTTTTTTCCCGTTTAATCTCTTCGAACGACGTCTTTTACGCAGTATCCACTTCCTGAAAGTATTCTTCAGTAACGAAATACAACAGCTAGGGCTCCAACAAATTCAAACGCAACGTGCACGCTGTGAATTGGCTTTTGCTTAATCAAACAGAATCGAACAGAAAACAATATGTAAGGAGAGAGAGTGCGCAGCAAAGAGCATCTTCTATCATGTGATGAAGATGAACGTCACGCTCGTAGATGTGTGGCGTAGCGAACAAGTGTCAAATTTTAAAGACATTGATAACTTTTTTTCCGGGATCCTGTTGCGCTGCAGTATTGCTGAGCGCCCAAAACACTGCCTTCGCTAGACCAAGCGCGACAAAGGCCGACTGCTGTGTTGCCGCCTGCGTGGCAAATGGCGCTGTCGGTTACATTTAACGGCGCTATACATACGCTGTCTTTCGTGTCTCGGAGCCCGTGAAAACAACGAATGGGTTTGTTATCAGTTAGCAATGCATGTTCTGACCTCATACTTGTGCGCGAAAACTGTGCCCACGAAAGTGCATAAACCACCTATGCAAGCAGCTTCGCGTAGATAGCATATCCGTTTTATTTAAATGATTCATAGTTTAATTTTGGACGCCCCGTTCATTGGCATTCCGCAGAGCTCCGTGTCTGCAGCATCGCTAACGGGCTCGCGTCCGAGTCGCAACGATGAAAGCGCGTGTTCGAGGGACGCTTAGCTCCCTCCCTCTCGTGATGTCATTTGTTTGCGGACAAAGGATTACGATGCTCGACGCGATTTAGCTGGACTGACTGCAACTAAGCCTACGTACGATGTAGGGTTGAACGAAATCATAGTCAGGCTAGAATTTAGAAAATGCCTGGCTACATATCTGAATGAAAGTCGTGGAGGAAGATGAGGATATCGATTCGTCAACACTGGGACCAGCTATAGGGGGTTGCTGCAGTTGCTTTACTGCAGGGACTAGCCATTGGCGTTCTGAATGTGGGCAGAGTTTATTTTGAGAAGACGATGACCTGTGCCGTTTGAGAACATATGGAAACGCATACCACGTTTTTGTTTACCCACGGTTCTCGTATTACTTTCAAAGAAAAATGACTCGAGAATAAACGTAAACATCCTGGTTTCTTTCTATGTGCCCTCCTTGCGAGCAATGTTATAAGCTCCAAGACGCCTTTTCTTTTTTCATGACCTTATCTTTCGCTCCGTGGTTAATATAGCACAGCAAACTGTATGTGATGGAGAATGTCATCGATAAGTACACGCGCAGTACCAATATTTCAAACGGTTGGAGCAATATTTCCCGTACAAAAGTAGTTTGGTACAGATGACCACTGAACATCTCAGCCTACACAAAACATATCGTCTGCCTTCAGCGGGTGACTTCCTCATTGTTGAAAATGAAGTACCAATTGAAGATGAACGCTGCCGACCAGCGCCAACACTTGTGTCCCATTTGGCGCATACCCAATCTACTGCACTCGCTCGCTCTTGCACAAGTGCAGACTGCCAAAGCGATGAGCTCTGGCAGTCTGTATATATATATATATATATATATATATATATATATATATATATATAATGAACGAGAAGAAAGGGAACCGAGGGGCCCGATTTTTATTAATCATATCATAAGAAGCCCACAAACATTAACACCAAGGACAACATAGGAGAAATTACTTGTACTTACTAATTGAATTAAAGAAATGATAAATTAATGGAAATGAAAATGGATGCAAAACAACTGTCCGCAGGTGGGGAACGAACCCACGTCTTCGCATTACGCGTGCGATTCTCTCACCATTGCTACCGCGGAACCGTTTTCTCATCCACTTTCTGGGGTATTTATGCTTTACAACTAGAACTAACTCTGGGAGTGTTAGCCAGCGCCACCACTCACAAACCTTGGGGCCAACCACACTCTGGGAACTAACCCTGGGAACTAACCTGGGAGTGTTAGCCAGCGCCACCACTCACAAACCTTGGCAAACCAGTTGCCAACACCCAGAAAAGATCACGTGCTCGTGACGCCTGCAGCAGAAAGGATGTTCCACATCCGCCCCTATGTTGTCCTTGGTGTTAATGTTTGTTGCCTATATATATATATATATATATATATATATATATATATATATATATATATATATATATATATATATAAGGCAGGGAGTTTAACCATGGTCGCACCCGGTTGGCTGTCCTACACGTGAGCAAGGGGAAAGGGAAATAAAGATAAGCAGGAAGGAAGAACGTCAGCGGGTGCACACCCGCCGATGAATGTTCCCTCACGTATATAGTCACAAGCACTAGACGTAAGCTATATAATTTTCACATAGAAGAATGCGTTGCTACGCCAAGACTTCTGTATGTAAAGGTAACGGGGTTACAGATGGACCGGGCAGCTCACAATGTGTTTCCTTCCACAGCACTTAGTGAAAACTGTAGATATATTCTGGGGAACAATTATGTGACAAGATAATGAGTACTTAGACAACGCTCTGAGTATCAAGACACGCGGAAAGCATAACGAAGACTGCTTATGTGCTCGCGTGAGTGGCATACCACTGCAAGGATGCAGATCTTGTGTCGGTGTAGGTGTGGCTAATAAGGCACGACGTCAAAGTGCGCCGATGTTTGCATGAAGAGTGTGAGTTCCTCGGTGATGTTCTCAAGATGTAATAGTGTATTTAGTCATCAACAGTAGTGGAATTGAGAACTAAACATAATATAATAATAAGAGACAAGTTGAATTGTAGACAGGGTCGATAGAGACAGAATCCTACTGATGTACTTCCTCGGAACTTCTTGTAGGCTTTTCTCGATTGATGGTCAAGAAACCTTGTCTGCCGAGCAGCCTCCACGATTTTACGCAAATGATACCTTGTAACTTACTTGACTGATGTTGACTTGATCGAAGCACACTCTAGCGTCTCGGCTATGTGAAGAGATTGCAACAGGCCAACTCGACGGTGATCAGTTGGAAAGGAGTCGCAAAGGTAAGTGGCGGGCGTTCGTCTCCCAATGCTTACCGCCTTACGTAAGGGACTTCAGGTGGCTGCGCGGTTGGCAGGCTCTGCCTGCGCGTGACTGTCTCGCAGCGTTGGGTGTTCGTTCATCGTCTTGGCTGCAGTGCTGAAACGAAGGAACATTGGAGCACGCTTATTCAGTTGTGTAGTCACCTCAACTTTCTTGCGTCTTCTGAGCCGTATATGTTCTCAGTTTGTCTGAATGCACGTAACAGGTAACAAAATTAGCATCTTAACTTACTTTTGGCCTTTGACGAAGATAGGTCCTCCTATCGAAACGTTGGCCAGCCTTTCTGAGGCACCTTATCCCTGTTTATAATCCTTATTCCTTTGAGTGTAGGGGCATTTGTAATCAGGAAAAAAATCACCAGCCCTTCCACTGTCGAGAAAATGGGGGTCAAAGAAGCTTTGCGTTTGTGTATCTTACCTTCGTGGTGATTTTTTCTCTCTCCGTCTCTCTATCTTCCTTTCACTCTTTCTTTCTTCGCTCTACCCGTCGTGGTTGCTCAGTGGCTGTGGTGTTGGGCTGCTGAGCACGAGGTCGCGGGATCGAATCCCGGCCACGGCGGCCGCATTTCGATGGGGGCGAAATGTGAAAACACCCGCGTACTTAGATTCAGGTGCACGTTAAAGAACCCCAGGTGGTCCAAATTTCCGGAGTCCCCCACTACGGCGTGCCTCATAATCAGATCGTGGTTTTGGCACGTAAAACCCCATAATTTAATTTGTTTCTCTTTCTTCACTCTATTTCTTTTTTCTTTCTCTTTTCTCTCTTTCTTTCTCTTTTTTTCTCTATTTCCTTCTCTCACCTACGTGGTGATTTTTATTTCTCTCCCTCGTTCTCTCTTTCTTCCGTTCTCTCTCTCTCTCTTTATTTGTCCCTGATATGTGTCATTGTACTTGGACCCTTTCTGTACTATCGCCAGGATCGGCCCACTTTCCAGCTTGACCACCACCACCACCGCCGACACTTGTAGGCCTATAAAGCTTCGCTTAAAAACTCGGTGCTCGAATGACCCATTGAGCGAAATGCAGCTCCACTAACGTGAAACCTGGGAAGGTGCGAAGCATGCAGTGATGCACCGCTAATGGGCTCATACTGCCTTAAGCAATGGCTCATAGCCCCGTAAACGCGGCCTCCCCATTACGACGACAGAAGAGAAGTGAAATTCTGCGCTGGAATGATGAGCGGCAATGCAGCCAGCTGTGGAAGACGACGACGACGACAAACGCAGGAGCAGTGGCACGAGCGCGTGCCGAGCGCGAGCACGAACCGCTTGCTTACTTACGACGACGACGATTACGACAGGAGACGCCGACAGCCAGTGCACATAAGGTGCTTCGCACCTAAAAGTGCGGTTCGACCACTTTGCGTGGACGGCCACACAGGGCCATGTACCGCTTGCTGTTTCGTCTACGAGCGCTTGTCATTGAGTATTTGTGGCTCTCAGGGAAGAAGAATTTCTTCGCCGTTGGTCAACGTATAATTAGGAAAACTCGTGCACGTGTCGTTGCCTATGCTGCATATTAGTGAGGCCAGTGTATCGTATACCATTTATTGTGTCCGCAACTGTTATCTTTTTTGACTTGCCAAGGTTGACTTTTTTGACTGTCTTTATACTACTGTTTGTACCCGTGGCTATTGTCTTTCTGGACTGCCCTTCAAACTTTTTTTTTTTGTGAAATATGAAAATATTGTCGTAAGTTGATTTCTGTTTGTAGCTTTTGAGTACTCTCTGTTTTCACGTGTCTTGTTAACAATTGTTGACCTCTGTTATTCTTATATGTTCCGTTAACAGTGTATTAAACTTCTCGTTATCCACAAACATAACCACCGAGCTACGAGCGACACAGCAGCAGCCACGTCAAACGCGGGAGGGTAGGCAAAGGAAGCTTCGCTTTGAAACCCAACGAGGTGCATTTAGTAGTTGAGACATCTGTAACTAAAACACAGTCGCTCAGAAGGATGCCGATGTTCCTGGACTATTGTAACGAGAAAAATCATTTGTAGAAAATCATGCTTATGAGCAAGTTATCATTGCTTGACTTTCTGAGTTTGGTTACTGAGCGTGCTTTTTAAGTTCAGGAATGCTTGCTCTTCGCAGGACGCCGCACACGTAGAATATTAGTAGAAACAATACAATAGGAATGCGGTGTTATTTAGTATACTGCTTATTTTTAAACACAAATATGCGCATATTATATGGTTATTATATTTTTCAACATAACACCTTTTTGCACTTGCCACTTCCAAAAACAGCAATTTGCTTCGTGGACATTTTTGAATGATAATTTTTGTCACGTAGTACTACTTTTCACTAAATGTCCAAAATCTGGCAACCATGACATCACTGGTCTTTTCGGAGCCCGAAGCGCGGCTAAAGCATGGCGTTCGACATTCTGGCTCGACCCGCTCTTGCGGCAGTAGAATGCCGCAATCTTGGAGGCCAAGCAAAGCATTATGCAAACTAGGACTTTTGTCATAGTGTTACGAAGCCGGAAAACACTGAATATGATGCTTGTATATAATTTTCAACCTGTTTTATCTCCGCGAGTAAACAATGGCCCAATGCAGATTAGTTTGCTATTACATTTACTTTGCCCTCACTTTGATGCTATGTTCCATTAGTTTCCCTTACTCTAAGGAAGTCATCGGCAGGTGGGAGAGGTGATAGGGTGCAAACAGAGACGCGTGCCAAGCAATTTCTTACGGCAAGAATAATTTCACAGAATGAAGAAAGAGTTGAGACTTTAAACCAATTTAGCTTTGTTTCTTCCTGGCCCTGCGCACTTCCTTGATGATTTGCTTTCACTTCCTGTGTAAGGTAACAAATCGGACGGTCGTCTGCTTGACCTCCCTACCTTTTCTCTCCTTAATTTCTCTCTCTCTCTCTCTCACTGCTCTCACTCCGCAGCAGCTGGATTCTGAAGTCCTTTTGATATTTTCATGCTGATTTGGCCACTCTATGTTTAACGCTGACCATGAAGCTACCTTCCAGCCACGTTGCAGCTTTGGGCTGACTAGCTAATCCGCGGAGTGCACACACCAGATTATCTCTCGCTGCAAAGCTCGCAGATGGCCGGTGCAATAGTAGGGCCATAGTAAGGCCATGCTAAAGCTAACTGATTTAAAATGACTGCGCGGCCTGCACAGTTCTCTGCTGTCATCCCAACGCTCCCTAGCTGGTAGCGCAAGCTAATTTTTTAGAACAACTGCCGTTATTGCACAGCACGCACCAGTAATGGCGTCCCCGCAGGCTCATCTACTCCAGTCGAATGAGGACATTCATTTGGGGTTTGATGTGCGCTTAAAAGTCTCCGGCAGCAGTGTTATACAAAACGGCGCGGAGTAGTATACATCGCGGACTGACATTCTCTGCACGTTGGCTTCTTTTTTAAGGTTGACGCGGCCCGAAGCCTTGGATTGCGCTGCAAGTAGAATGCGAAGTGGACTACAAAAAGCACGCAGTTCTTGTCTCATGCGTAAATAACTCAATACAGCTCGCCCTTGAAGATATACAACTGGCATCCGTCGAGCACCTCGGAGTTGTGTCATGTGGCCGGCCTGCCGCGTCGTATACGCTGATAACCACCGGCGTAATCATCAAGAGTTGAAGCCTGCGTTGCAAAAACTAGGGCCCCTAGCTCATAATTTGTACCAACTGTTTTAATTTTTCAGTATTTTACATTGTGTCATTGCCTCGCACGAAACCTTACTTCTGCTATAGCCAGGATTGGCCACTTAACCCGATGGATGGCAAGATATGAATAAATTCGGAAAGATTCCTTACAAAATACGTCCCCAGATGTTGTCCTTGGACTTCGTTTATAATACGAAGAACGTGAGTCATTGTTATCACGGGTACTGGCTTGATTCGACCTTTATCCTGGGGCTCGGGCAGACACCGATCACAAAGCCAAAGGCGTAAGCTGCTCGCGCTTGCTTGCTTAGTCATGGCTGATTTATCCGCGCGTCGGTATCAAGCAAGTGTACGGCGAAAAAATGACTCATCTTCAATAGGTGGCGCCCAAAGAATGGCGGCCATGACGTCACCGTTGCTTTCGGCACCCGCTGCCTACCATCGATGCCTTGGTAAACTGACACCACTGACACCAGCGGTTGGTCATACAGTTGGCTCTGGACTAACTCCACCTTTGACGTTCTTATTTATTTCAGTTGAACGAACTAAACCTTTTTTTGTGAATTTAGCTCGTACGCAGCACGTTTCACTCGCCTTTAAGACGAGTGGCAACATCGCAATATGCCAAAGGCACATCCTTCAATATTACGCAGCACTGCCCTGTTGCAACAGCGGAACACCACGGTATTGAAGGCCATGCAAAACGTCATGCACACAGAATGTTGGCGCAGTGTTATTAAGCTAAGCAATGCCTAATAAAAAATATAATGCGTGCATGTCAGTTCCTGTCCTGTTTTACTACAACGTGCATGTTATGGCACCAACGCATAGTTGTTCCATCGCATAGTTGTTCCTATCGAAAGGAGGGAAAAAATTAATGCACCCCCCCCCCCTCCTTTCTATGCTACACATTCTTTTCTATTACTCTGAAAGAATCATCGCCAAGGGAGAGTGGAAGGAGGTGGGATGTGGACCATAGAGCTTCTTACATAACAAAAGCTGGTGCTGCAATGCTCATGTATGAAAGGGTATGCCGAGAAGCGGAGGATTGGAGTCCTTTTTGGAGAGCCAGGACATTTCGAAGTCGCCTGTGCTCAGTAACGTTTTTTAAGTCACAATTGTTGAACCTCTACTCAAACAGCGTGTAAAATGTTGTTTTTCTCCTGCATAATTATGTAATAAGACTTTTTTTAAAACATAAGCCTTCACGCAGGGGTTTACAGTTACGTCGAAAGTGAACAATATGAGAGAGTAGGTTAATTTTCTTATTATACTGCACGTGAGTAAAGATTATTGCGAGGTCTATTGGTGACAAACCACGGCTTTAAAGAATATTTAATTCTAGGAAACCTTTCTATTGCACAGCTATAACCTTGTTTTCGGATAAGCCATGTTCAATATAAACAGAACCACCCATATCCCTCCAGTTCCATGGTGGAAGAGCATCCGTTAAGAAAGTCGCATAGACGCTGATGCCAGATTTTAAATGCGAATGCATTTCTTAGTCGGGGCATGTCAGGCGTCTGTCGGTGTCCGCGCGCCGGCAGGTGTTATCTCTCCGCTCTCACTCCCTCTCCCATAGCAACAGCTGCGGGCGCGCGCGCTTATCCTCGCCCCTAGCAACCGGAGCAAGTGCTGCGGGTGGAGTAGCGGAGAGTGAGTGGAGAGGAGGAGCGCGCTCTGGCTCGCATCGCGGGAACTCGGCGGAGCTCCCGCGTGTGTGGAGAGAGTGTAGGAGAGGGTAGGTGCAGTGCTTCGTAAAGCCCCTCTATATAAAAAGTAGCGACACTCTCCTCCTCCGCCTTCCCTCCTCCTGGTTTCTCGTCTCTTTCGCGCTCCTTTTTCGATCGTTGCGCCGCCTACACCGCTTGAAACACGTGCACTTGTTTATCTTTCGCCGCTGATCAGATTCGACGATCGCCGACTGTGTTCGCCGCTATCGTTGTGCTCCTCGCCAGTCGGTAGACGCTTCTCGGGCGAAAATGGCGATGGAGCGTGATCGTAAACAAACGCAGCCAGCGCCCGGCGGCGCGATGGTCCACGTGATGCCATTAGACCAATACCGACGCGGCGTCGGCCTCGGACAGGGTGTGCGAGGAGGCGGCGGCATTCTTCAAAGCGTGGCGCTACTTTTTATATATAGGGGATTTAGTGCTTCGCCGCTTTGGCGCTGAGCCGTGCTCCCTCAAGGGCTGCAGAAGATAGCGTCAACCTTTCCCTTTCCTCAAGAACCACTTACTACTACGTTAGGAACCTTAGCTCTAGCTGAGTTATCGTATAGCTAGGCGGCTACACTCAACATGTAGCCATCCAGCCCAGCACCCTCACGATGGGTGACCTCTCGGACGGCGAGTCCGGTTTCGCGCCCAGCGGCACCCCCGGCCGCTCGCGGAACATGGAGGCTCTCCTCAGAGCCACTCGACGGCTCCTGACCCATGACCTGCACCCACCGGCTCTCCAGTCTGCATCCCAGAAGGTCGGAACAGTGGGTAAAAAAATGCGCATTGCCAAGCGCCTCCGGCCTTCACCCAGACGCACCGGCGCCCCGACCCCTGCAACGGCCCGAAAGCGCAAGCGCCGCAAAGTCGCCGCAGCCCCCCGGAATGCTGCATCCCCACCAGCCACATCACAAAGCCGCCCCAGTTTGAGAGAAGCTGAGACCACAACCGGTTCGCCACAGCACACCGATCTGGTCTCACCTCCCCCACCCACGCAGCACGAAGTGGCCACGCACTCCCCCCCACCCCCCCAGCAGCCTGACACAGCAGGGGACGGTGCGGCAGACGAAAAGAGCCCGCATACAAGTACGCTCTCCAGTCCCCCCCTCTCATCCGCTTCCACGAGCCCTTCCGAGAGCCCCTCCCCCTCGCCATCGACCGAGAGCACTCCGAGCAGCAAGGACACCTCCTCTCCAGCTTGCACCCGATCCCCTTCCCTGTCGGATCGAGAAGCCTCCGAGCTGTCAGAGGGAGAGGAACCTGTCCAGCAAGTCCACCCCCCAGTGGGTGACGTGGCTCCCGAGGTGGCGGAAGTAGAGGAACCGGCTGCTCAACCACCCGCACATCACGAGGTCCCCAAGTTCCCGGAGGGAGACAAACCGGTTGAGAGTCAACAACTCTCAGAGCACGTGGCTCCCAAATCTCCCCAGCGACACCACCCGACGGCGGACCAGGTTGACACTGCTCTACCGGAGAGAGGGAAACCGATCGGACAGCTCCCTTCCCCGGCCGGAACGGCGCGCCCCAGCTGTGTGCTTGGTACCCGCGCCCCCCTGGTCGAGGATGCGTTCCCACCTCTACCCCCTCCAGGCAAGCCGCCCCTCCCCCACCCTGGCACAAAGGCAAGCCTGCCACAGGCAAGGAGGGAGAGAGACAACCAGCTGAAGGAGTCAGTTGTGGCTCCAAGGAAGCAGCCCAGCGACCGGGCCGGCACACGTGCACTCAACGGTGCCCCGCCCCCTCCAGCGATGCGAAACCGCAAGCGCCGCCGCCGCGGAGGCCGTCGACAGCGTCCTCGCCGCGCCCCAGCCCTTCTGCCTTTGCGGGAACCCTGCGACACTGTGTTGTATCGCCCCCTCGCCAGGATGACAAACTTCCTCGCACACTCGCAGGAGGCGATTGCGGCACAGCTGTCGCGGGTGGCTGGCGCGCGCCGGGTCAGAGTCAACTTCCGACTCAACATTGTCGCGGTTGACGCTGCCACCGACGCTCCACTGGACCCGCTCCTCGCTGTCACGGAAATATGTGGCGTCCCGGTTCGCGCGACGTCAGCCCCGGCCGAGTCCTGCACGGGATACGTCTTCGGCGTCGACCGCAACCTCAACGACGACATCCTGCTGGCGAATGTCGAGTCGGGTGTTGCGGTACTTGGATGCGTCCGTGCGGGCGGAAATGTTGTCCTCCGCTTCGCGGGCAGGAAGCCCCCTGCTGAGGTCGCATTGTTTAAGGTGCGCCGGTCTGTGCTCCCGAAGCGCCCGCGTCCTAGGCAGTGCCACCACTGTGGCGCCTACGGCCATATAACCGCGACCTGCACCTCCGAGCAACGTTGCCTGCGTTGTGGGGGCGCCCACAAAACGTCCGGCTGCACGGCCAAACAAGCCACCTGCCTGAACTGCGGCGGCCCGCACGCGGCGACAGAGCCGCGCTGCCCCAGCTGGCAGCACGAAAGGAAGGTCGCTGAGACCCTCGCCTCGTCTGAGCTGCCCATAACTCGCCGCCAAGCTACCGTCCTCGTCCGCACCACGGGACAGCCCACCACACAGGGGCCGCAACAACACGCCGCCTCCCTTGTCCCGTCCCGAGTGCAATCTGGCCGGAGCTACTCCGACGCCGCGGGCGACCGCCCGGCGAGGCCGCCCGTCGCGGGCAACACGTCGACGCCTGCGCCCCGATTGCCCTCGGCGTCTCCCGACTCACGCGACGCCGTCATCGCGCTGTTGACTGCCGCGCTCGCGTTCGCGACAGAGTTTTTGCCGCAGGACTGCCCCGCACGCCCACTGTGCGCGGCCGCCCTTGCCGCTCAACGAACACTCGCCAGCCATGGCAGTTAGACCTCAGGGTGCCTCTCGGCCGCGCATATTGCAGTGGAACTGCAACTCCCTGCGCCGCCGACACGCTGAGCTCGCAGAGCACCTTCCTCTGCACGACTACGATATTCTCGCTTTACAGGAAACGTACGCGCGTGCAGAGGAGGTCTCGCTGCCGGGCTACATCGGTTACAGCAGTGCGTCGGACTGTGCCATGCCTGAGTGTGACGCTGCGCCGTGCTCTGTTGACGCGCATCCGCCTGGCCGTCCCCGCGTTGCCGTCTACGTGCGAGCCGCCCTTCCTCATGCGCGGGTCCCCACGGACCACCTGTGCTCCGCGATGATCGAGTGCGTGGCCGTCACTGTGCGCGTGCGCGGCACGAACACCTCGGTGGCCAGTGTTTACGTTCGCGCGGGTGCCCGTCGCGCCGACTACTCGTTCGTTGTGCGCCTCACTGCGCTGCTCTCGCCCGACACCGTCGTGTGCGGCGATTTCAACGCTCACCACCGCGACTGGGGCAGTGCCAGGAGCAATGCGCGAGGAGGGGACTTGTCGTCTGCCGTTGCGGCTGCGGGCCTCACCGTCCTCAACAGTGGGGAAGCGACGTTCGTGCGGCGGGACGGAGTCGCCACAGTGATCGACCTGGCGCTTGTCTCGGAGCGCTGCTCTTACTCCTGGCAGCGTGCTCCGGACACCGCCGGATCGGATCACTACCCGATCACCCTGTGCCCCACCAAGCCAAGTCGCGGCGCCACGCGCGTGTACGCTGTCGTGCGGTGGCCGCTCTTCCGCGAGATGTGTGCGAGACCGTCGCACTGCAGTGATTACTTCGCGCACATCGCGGAGTGCGCGGGCCGTGCCACGACACGCGTGATCGTCCCCGCCGGCACGCCCTGCCCCGACATCAAGTTGCTGAACGTCCGCGCGGCTCGCCGACGTGCTCAGCGACGCGCGGTCCGCTCCGGTGCCGCCGCGGACTGGACTACATACAACCGACTTGACGCGGTGTGCAGGCGACACGCGAGGCAGCTGCGCCGACGTAGCTGGGCGGGCCTCTGCTCGTCGCTCGCGAGACCCCGCAACCAACACCGCGGCTGGCGCGTCCTGAATGCGCTGCTGAACCCCAGGACACCACGGTTCCCTGTGCTCGCCATCGCTGTGGCGCAGGGCATCAGCGAGCTCGCGCTCGCCGAACAGCTGGCGGACGCCTTTGCTGCTGCCGCCACCGCTCCCCTCCTTGGTGTGCCTGCGGTCGCGCTGCGGGCGCTCTACGTGGCTGTGTTCGTGCGGGGTGGAGATCAGTCAACCCACGCGCAGGCAATCACAAGTCTGTGCGAGGAAGACTTCACCTTTCACGAGCTGCAGCGCGTGCTGTGCCGCGGGCGGCGCCGCAGTGCGCCCGGGCAGGACGGAGTCACCCACCAAATGCTGCGCAACCTGGACGAAGATCAGCGACACTTCCTGCTCGACGCATTCAACGGTGTCCTGCGCAGCGGGTGCCTCCCGGAGTCCTGGCGCTCCGCGCTCGTGGTGCCAGTACTGAAGAGTGGCAAGCCGCCTCGCAGCCTCGCCTCATACAGGCCCGTCTCTCTAACGTCAGTCCCTGGCAAGACGATGGAGGCGATGGCCCTGTCGAGGCTCCAATGGATAGCGGACATCCGGGGTGTTTTTCCACCTGAACAGTGTGGGTTCCGCACGCACCGCTCCACGGCCGACTGCCTTGCCGCCGTTGTGGGCACGCTGGAGCAGGCAAGTCGCGACGGCCACGCCGCGTTCCTGCTGCTCTTAGACGTCCAGAGCGCGTTCGACTCCCTGCCCCACGACACCATCATCTCGGCTGTGCGCGCTCTTGGTGTGGGGGGCCGGCTCCTGGCGTACGTGCGGGCCTTCCTAACAGACAGGTCGTCCGTTGTTCGGGTTGGGCGTGCGACCAGCTCGCCCCGTTCAGTGACTTGTGGTGTGCCTCAGGGGAGTGTGTTGAGCCCCTTTCTGTTCAACCTTGCACTCGCGCCCATCAGCGAGTGCGTGCGCAGCAGTGGGCACCTCCCTGTGCGTACCGTGGTCTACGCGGACGACGTGGCGCTCTTCGTCCGTGGCCCGCCGGCAACGATGGCACAGATGCGTCTGCAGCTCCAGGCGGCGGCGGATGCGGTCGGCGACTTCCTGCGGGCTATTGGCCTGCGCTTGTCGGCGGCAAAGTCGGAGGCCATCATGGTCCACCCACGCGCTGCTGCCCGGCGCCACACTGGCTGCGTGGTCGTCGACGGTGTTCCTCTTCCCTGGCGGCTGACGGTGCGCTACCTCGGGCTCACCATCGACCATCGCCTGACATGGCTCCCCGCCGTGAAGCGGCTTCGCGCTGCCATGCGCCAAGTTGAGGGCGCGGTGCGCGCGCTCCTCGCGCGTGGTGACGGCTGCCCCCCCTCGTTCGCGGTTGGCATGTACGGTGCAGTGGCGCTGTCCAGGGTCCTGTACGCGCTCCCACTGTGCAACCTGCGACCGCATCTGTGGCGACGCATCGACGGCGACCACCGACGAGTGCTTCGCATGTGCCACGGCCTGCCCAGTGCTTCCCGTGTCGCGGAGACGCTCGCGGAAACCGGCGCCTGGCCCGTCTCCCTCACTGCCGATCTGCGCGCCCTTGGCCACTTGGAGCGCCTCTCCCGTGCCCCCGGTGCCGGCCCCATGCTGTCATACCTGCGCGAGCTGCCCAAGTCGCGTGTGGGGATGCTCCTCGAGCTCTTCGACAGCCTGGTGGTCGACGCCCCGGCCTCCCCTGCTGCCTGGCCGCCACCAAACCAGCGTGTGCCGTTGCGAGTGTGCCTCGACCTGCCGGGCGTCCGCTCCAAGCACCGCACGCCTCGTTGCGCTGTGGTGCAGGAGGCTGCTGCACGGATACACGACGACCTGGTGGGGAGGGCACACCTGTACACTGACGGTTCTGTCCGCCAGGATGGTTCCGCGGCCGCCGCCTGCGTTGTGCCGCACCTCGATGTCGCGAGACAGTGCCGCCTGTCCTACCGAGCTTCCTCCACCACAGCGGAGCTTGTGGGACTACATCTGGCGGCCGACATCCTCGAAGAGTCGCCGTTCCTGAACCGAGTGGCGATTCTTTGCGACTCGAGGTCCGCTTTGCGCCAGCTGCTGCTCGACGAGCGTGCGCCGCCACTGGCACAGCGCGTTGCCTGCAGGCTGCATGCTCTACAGCGACAGGGGTGCGACCTGTGCCTCCAGTGGATACCGTCGCACGTCGGTGTCGCCGGGAACGAGGCAGCTGATGACCTGGCAAGGCGCGCCCACGATCCCCTATCCCCGCTGTCGACGCGAGTCAACTCGTTCGACGTGGCAGCGGCTTCATTTCAAACGGGAGCTCGCGCTGCGCCACCCCGACAGCCGCGTCGCGCGCGGTCGCCCGCCACGCCTGCTTCCGGAATCCGGCTTCACGAGGAGAGAGCGAGCCTTCCTCCTCGCACTCCGGACCGGTTCCGTCTGGCCCGCCGAGCGCAAGCACCGCCTCCGCGGAGCCTCCTCGCCCCTCTGCCAGGACTGCGGTGCTGTCGAGACGCTGCAACATCTGATGTGCGAGTGCAGTGCTTCGTCGACGGCGCGCGCTACTCTTGCCCGCGTTTACCGCGCGCAGAACCTCCCCTGCTTGACGGTGGAGGACGTCTTGCACCCCTCGGGCTGCACATCGAGCCACGGCAAACTCTTCCGCGCACTGCTGAACTTTGCCGACGACGTGGGTTTGGTCGACCGCCTGTAGGCCTCCCGTGTGGGCTCCCGGCGGCTCTTTCGGGGCCGCCCGGGGTGCTGTGTTGGCGTTGGGGTCTGGCGGGTGCCTCTCGACGGCTACGCCCTTCCTCTTTGTTTGTTTGTTTGTTGTTGTTGTGTTCATTGTTTTTATTGTTGTTGTTACTTTTTTTTTTCCCTTACGACCTGTTCAATTTCCGACAGTGTGCGACGCGAACCCCACGCGCCTGCGGCGCCTTAGATGATGCTGCTGCTGCTTCCGCTCCTGCGCCTGCGACCTCTTTCCCTTCTCTTTCCTTTCACTCCCCATCCCCCTGTGCAGCGCGGTTGAGGTGTCCTCTATTGAGAGACAGTTATCGCGCTGCACTTTAACCCAATCTTTCACCCTTTCCAACAAAAATCTCTCATGATGTCAGCAGGGGGAATCTGGTGATGTCAACGGTGGAAAGGATGTTCATTGGTCGAACAAGAACCTACGACTTCCGGTTTGTCTGCTAGCAGGTACGCGCGCTCCCTGCTCGTCCTCGCCGTGTTGCTCGCTTGTGCGCGCTTGCGCATAGGTAATTACAGCCCGCAACGCAAGTGCCAAATCGCTCGTGTTCCAACACAGTCATGCTTAGCGGTCTCATTAGCTGCGCGAACAGAGTGCGGCAGTGTTGGCCTTTCCAGACGTGCGCGCAACACAGGCACGCTTCGCATAACATGCGCCGGCACCGCAGCAACAGCGGGTAGCCGAGAAGCGCCGAGTTTACGTCCACGTTACCGGCACGCTAATTCGCCGCACGCCGTTTGCCATTCCCGGGCCGCCGTTCGACGGCCGTTTTGCTCGCGAGCGACGAGATTTCCTTGCCATACGTAAAGAGCATGAGACCAGGACTCATTTGTGCGGCAGCCTCACCGCCGCTGATCGCACGACGACGCCGATATCGTCGCTAGGCCTTTTCTGGTTCCCTTCAAAGATAAAGCGGACAGCGCTTCGAAATGAATTACCGACGCTCACAAGCCGCTATATTTTATTATCGTTGTTATCACTCTTCGCAATTGTACACAAAGAAGAAAAATACGCTGATATTAGCGGCGCCATCGGCTACGATGCGAGCACCACCGAGCGGTCGTCTCCCGTCGGTAGCCGTGCACTCCGCTGCAGCCGATGTTTTCGTTGCCGGTGGCGAAGGCGCGCAGCTTCGCGGTCGTCAATTGGCGCGTTGATCGTGCAGCGGGCGGGGCGCCGGCCGAACTGCCGTTTACTTTGGACACCTCTCGCGCGGCAGACTGGAGGCTGTATCGTCGTCCGCATATGTGTCGCTAGCACGACTAGCGTGGACGATCCTTAACCGGAAGTAGGCGGTGTTTTGAGAAGCGCGTTGGCGATGACGTATGTCACGTGACATTTGAAGCAGCAATCGGCGAGGAGGAGAGACCAGGTGTAACGAAGGAAAGAGTGAAACGAGCGAGGGCCGTTTTTCGATCATCAAACGCGTTTAACTCCTCTATTAGGGCACCATTTCGAAAAATTCTCTCGGCTGCGTGTTCGTTGTAGACTCGTGCACAACTACAACACCACAAGTAAATTTCGACCTCTGGGTGGTTTAGGGGCCTTTTAAGAGTGGCGATCCACTTAGCTTACAGTGGGGGTCGATTAGTTTGGGTGTAGTGAGGAAGAGAGTCCGCAGCCATTGAGAGAGGATGACGAAGTCCAGCAGCCCGGAGAACGCGAGACAGCGACCGACGCTCTTGAGCCAAGGCTGTTGCGTAGCTCTAATGCTTTGTAAATAAACCCCCTCACAGATTGGTGAAGGTGCTGGGTATTCTCCCAGTCTCCCAACTTGGAACTTGGAAGCCGTCCGTACCTTACCCTAAGAAACCCTCGAAACTGGTGGAGGAGTGCGAGATGTTTCTCGCGGTGCGCCTCTGCAAGTTCGTCGTCGATGGCGGAGCCGAACATACCTAAAGGTGCTCGATCAGGCGTACGTTCAGAAGGTGTCAGGGCACTAAGGTGCAAGTTGTCCACGTCGTCAAGGCAGAAGATGGAGTATACGTCGAACACCTGAAGTGTGCCGATAAACTCTCCACGGAGTGAGGTTGAGGGAACCGGCAACGGATTCATAACAAATAGGGATGTGGCGCCGTTGGTCATGTTGAGAACGGCAAAAGGCAACGTGAGGTTCCTGCGGTGTTGAACGGTCTCGGAGGGTGTAAAGAGAACTGTAGACTCACGTACAGCGGCACAGGACATGGGGAAAAGGACTGTACTACTGGGTGGCATGTTCCTATCCTCGGCGACAAATAACTTTTCCATTTTAGGTGCAGACGACGCGGAACACAACGCAGAGAACTCCACGTCGGCACTACCAGAGTCAATAACGGCATGATGGCGAGAAAGAAAATCCCAACCGAGGATGACATCATGCGAACAGGCTGGTAGCACAAGAAACTCAATGGGATAAACAACATCTTGAATTATGACGCAGGCTGGACAGGCGGCTAACGGCTGAATATGGTGCCCTGGCGGTACGCAGGGATATTCCCGTTGACGTGTCCGTAACTTTCCGAAGCAAGCGGCAAAATTTTATATCAATCCCTGAAACGGCAGCACCAGTGTCCACAAGCGCAACGGTACGAAAGTCATCCATAATAACGTCGATGAGGCTCGCTGAAGAAATTCGAGGACTTGAATTTTTCGACGACGACGCAGTTCGTGCCTCGGGAACTGCGGTGTTTAGTTTTCCACGTCAGAAGGACAGGGTCGACGGCGTATACGTGACAGAGAACGACGTCGGGGGGATGGAGATCGGCGGGTAGCTGAGGGCATGCGCTCGGGCGAATAGGATTGTGTAGCCGCGCTGTGCCATCAAAGCGCCCAGTATCGTAAGCAGACGGTCGCATGACATCTATTGGAACAGGAGCGCAACGGCGACAGAAGCGTGCCACGTGTCCTGCATAGCCGTAAGAATAACATATAGGGCGATTGTCCGCATTGCGCCATGAATTTGTGGGGAGTGGTCGGCGGAACAAAACTGGTGGTGGCCGAACAGGTGCCGACGCGGAAGAAAAGGTCGGTTGAGGAGGCGGCCCGGCAGCTGCGACTTGCGCATACGACAAGGGCGCAGGCTCCGGAGGTGGCGGACGAGCGAAAGGCAAAGCGTCAGTGAACTCTTCCTGTATAACTTGGCGTATAACTGGGGCCATATGTTTAGCCTGTGCTGGCTCGGGCGTGCTCGACAAAATGGAGAACTGTCGAGCGACCTCCTCACGTACGAACTGCTTGATCTGAAGCAACAGCGTATTCTGGTCACCCAAAGTCAACATCGCGATCGAGTCGTTCTGTTCCAGAGGTCAGCGAGTTTGGGCAGCGTTGCTTGCGCAATTCGTCGAAACTCTGGCACTAGCTGACAACGCCGGCGACGGTTTGTGGGTCTTTTGCCATTAGCATTTGAAATGCACCATCAACTATTCCTTTGAGGATTTGCTTGATCTTGTCCGACTCGTTCATCGACGGGTTTATACGCTTACACAAGTCGACGGCGTCTTCAATATAGCTGGTGAAGTTCTCACCGGGCTGTTGAGCGCGTTCACGAAGTCGCTGTTCTGCGCTTAGTTTGCGTACCGCGTGGCGGCCGAAGATTTCCGAAAACATTGTCTTGAACCACGCCCAGTTATTAATCTCCGCTTCGTGTTTCCGGAAGCCAGAGACTGGCGACGCCGGTCAAGCAAAAGATTACATTGGTAAGCCTAGTCGCATCGCCTCTTTGTTGACTGCGCTCACCCTCTGATAAATTGTCAATCAGTCGTCGACGTCTTGATCGTCGGTCCCGCTGAATATCGGTGGGTGACGCTGAGGGAGCACGCCGGGACAGACGGTGGCTTGAGTCTAGGAGGAGCCTTGCGTGGTGGCTTTCTGCCGGCATCGCTGACGCTGGAGGTAAGGTACGGCTTCGTAGTTCCAGGTTGGGAGACTGGGAGAATGCCCGGCACCTTTCCACCAATCTGTGATTAGATTTATTTACAAAGCAGTTAGAGCTACGCAACAGCCTTGGCTCAAGAGCGTCGGTCGCTGTCTCGCGATCTCCGGACTGCTGGACTTCATCATCCTCTCTCAATGGCTGCGGACTCTCTTCCCTGCTACACGGGGTATATGTAGAATAGGATCTGTAGGCAAGGAAACTAATGCATCTGGAGTCGGCGCTAGGTCATCTTTGGACACTTGGTCAGTTTAAGGTCAGGTGGTGGTCACGATTCGTCTCGTGATTCTATAATAGGTGGCGATGTCATTGCATGAGGTCAAAGGTTCGTTATTCGAGTCCTCCATATCGCAGGCCTGTCGCGCCACTCGGTGGATGAATCCTCGAGCATGTCGGTGGGCGGCCTCATTCCCCGGGTTCCCCGAATGGGCCGGTGCTCGTAAATGTTTGATGGGGCAAGTGAAAACCTCCGCGTCGTCATCGTCCTTCCCGCTTCCATACTCAGGGGGAAAGCGAGAACGAGAAGAGAGGATGGTGTGAAGTAGTTGTAGCGTTGTAGGAGCTGCGATGCCACGGGGGAAAGCTGTCGATGGCGGCTTTGAATTCGCTCAGAATTTTGGCGAAGCCTGCCGCTGCTGCAAGTGCGATGGCGGCTTCTTCGACTTCAATTGCGTTGGGGGCTCTCAGCGAGCATGCTGTGCGTAGACAGGACTCGTAGTCCCGGTTGTTGGGAGGAGAGACCAGGGGCGGTATTCTGTGAGAGTCTACCTAGTGGACTGTCTATTTCGGCGACCGTTGATTCGCTGCTGCTTCACGTGGAGGAAGGAGACTGGCAGGCACCTTCCTAGCACGTCAAGCAGCAGCGAATCAACGGTCGCCGAAATGGCGAAATGGACAGTTCACTAGGTAGACTCTTACAGAATACCGCCCCAGATTGCGTAGTTTTTGGTATTGGTTGGGTATTTGGTGGCATCTACGTAAGCCGCTCCTGGGTTTGACGCGTGAGTTTTGGGGAATGTCTTTGCTCTCGGTTTTCTTCTTCTATCGTGGTGGCCGGCCAACATGCTCTTTGGCAGTGGCTTGATGAGGAATTTCCTTCTGATTTCTGGGGGGACGATGGCAGGGTCATTCAGCGTTGGAGAAACCCTGTGCCGCATGCGGTCCAGGATCCAACGATCCGTCCTGCTTCCTCGAAGCCGGTATATTTGCGCAGTGCGTTGCGCTTCGAGGAGTTCCTCCGGAGTGTTGTGTACCCCCAAACTGAGGAGGTGTTCTGTTGAGGTATTACGGGGAAGTCTCAGGGCCGTCTCATAAGCCTTGCGTATCAGGCGGTCTAGATGATCTCGTTCGGTTTGTCAGAGTTGTAAGTACGGCACGACAAAGTACGGCACGGTGAAGCACGGCACGACAAAGGCCTGAATGATCTGTAGTAACTCCTTCTCCTTCATGCCCTACCTGAGCTCGCTACAATGTGGATCCAGCGAGCTGTTTGATTTACCGATATAGCACGACGGCCTAGTGTGATATTGTGGGGGTGGTTTTTCTGCACGATAAGGCAAGGTGCTGTTCACCAGTACGTTAATATTGGGTAGTGGAGATTTTATTATTCGTAGGTCGGGAGGTGTGAGGATCAACAATTCAGACTTGCTTTGTGAACAATCCTGGCCTGCGTAGCCCACATGTTAGACGACCCGTCCGCGGCCTTTTGGAGGGTCTCCTCAATCGGCCCGTCGGACCCGGTGGTCGTCCATAGCGTGATAGAGAAGCCCGAGATTGCGTCCAGCTTGGGGGGTAATGACCGCATTGTGAGGCTGAAGAGAAATGGCGAGAGATCGGCTGCCGTGAGGGTCGCCGCGGTAACCGAGTTTGATCGGCTGGGAAGTGAGACAGCCCACCGATAGCTCAACGGTTCTGTCGGAGAGAAAGGCACTGATATAATTGTATGTGCGCTCTCCTGGGGAGAAAGAAGACGAAGTCAGGGAGGAGCGGCCGTGCTTGCACGGGCTCCCGGTTCAAAAAACGCTATCTCCAGGCCAAGTTGTCCCAGACCTTTGAAAATAGTGCCATTCGACGCAACGAGTTGAATTACGTCCGTAGAGACCAAGATCCAGGCTGTGAGTCACATTATCGGTGTTGTGGAACCTCGAGAGTTCGCAAGCGGAGACCGCTCCGCTAGGCCTAGCCATGAGTAAGAGGCTGAGCCCCACACCAGCACTCGAAGTTTATAAAAACTACCATGGATGTTGATGCTTCTCCCTCGCAACCGCAAGAAGAATCCACCGACTGCGCAGGTGACTGGCTGACAGTCAAAAGGCGCAAACAACGCAGCAAGGAAGCACCCAAGAACTCCGACCCGTCTCGCGAGGCAGAGCAGCGCTCGCCGCGCAGACCACCACCGCTCGCGTAGCAGCACCTGAAAGTAATACTGAGGCCAAGGGAAGGTCTCGTCTTTTCGAAGTGACTGACCCCGTTCATCGCCCGAGCAGTACGCACGGCGGGAGGATACCCACGCACCACCCCGACCTTATCGGGCGGATAGAAAGCAAGCGGAACATCGCAGTAGTGAGCACCTCTAACGAAGACATGGCAGCTAGGATACGAGACAACAACACTGTGCATCTCGGCGCCAAGGAGTATGCAGTGGCCACATATATCGCACCACCGGCGAATTCAGCTCGTGGAGTGGCCCATGGCATCCCTCAGGGAACGACGGACGCGGAGTTCATGCGCGGGCTGTATGCACACAAAATACACATCCTACAAGCGCGGATGCTAGGGCCATGTGCGACCGCATTGATAACTTTCGAGGGAAGAACGGTACCGAGGTACATAACCTTCGACGGAGGCGAGCTACGCTCCCTACCCTATCGACACACGGTCAAGGTAAGCAACGCGTGCCATCAAATGGGGCATCGAACCGACGTTTGCCCGCACCCGGATAAACCCACCTGCGAAAGACGCAGTGCAGCAGAGCCTAGTGATGGACACGACTGCAAAGTGAAATGTTCGTTGTGCGACGGCGATGACGCGACGGCGTCGAAATAATGCCCTACCAGCGCCACGCTCGTCGCACAGGCCACGCAAGCAACAGGCACACAAAGACAACACCACGACAGAACCGAGGAAGGGTCGCAGACAGCGATCCCGATCTCGGACCCACTCCAGGTCCAGACCCAGGGCGGCATCGCAACAACGATGCGGCAGCAGATCAGATCCGAGAGCCGATCCAGGTCCAAGAACAGAACCAGGTCCGGCAGTAGGTCGAAAACCCTGAGTCACGTGACCTCCAAGGAACAACAGGTGAGCGGGGCAGAACGCTGCCTCCCGAAGTCACAGAGACAAAATGACAAAACCAAGCGACACATACAGCCATCACGAGACGCAGACACAACAAGAACACTGTACAGGCGCTTGCGGCCCTAGTGCAGGAACTGCGCGTAGAGATAGCCTAATTGCGCGCACAGCTAAAGGAGGAACGAAGCCGAAACAAGCCACCAGTGCAAGTTCGCCCGAACCCCGAACACCGCCACAGCCGCCGCAGCGCGCGTCCACTGCCTCGGTAGTGCAGGAGACCGTCGAGGATATGAACACCGAGGCGCCGCCCGAGCCGAATCCGACAGCCCAACCGATCGATGCGCGAGTAACAGCCTGCGGAATAGGTATTCATGAAAACCGGAAAGCCATCCAAGAGCTACATATGCGAATGGAGAAGGGCTTCGACGAGATCCGACAGATGGTAACGCGTCTGCACGAGGTTTTCACCCCTCGGGTAAACGATCAACGCTACAAGAAGCCGTGAGTTTATCCACACAAAGAGGCAGCCCTCCAGCAAATGCTACAAGAGGACCAAAATGGCCAGAAAACCTAATGATAAAAATGGAGGTATCACCGTTTGGCAGTGGAATTGTGGCTTCACTCGCAAGAGGGCGACGCTGCTGCAGTACATTGCCAAACAAGGCACACCACTGGATGTAAAAGCCTTACAGGAAGCAGGAAAATCACCAAGAATCACCGGATATCACACTCATGCGACAGCAGAAGCGCGTATGGCCACACTCACGAGCAAACACCTCACGGCAATAGACCACACTTATGCGGACACGGGAATCGATCACGTTTTCACCGAAATAGTGCCGCAGCGCAGGGGAAACACAAGTGTTTTTATACTTAATATATACAGTTTGCCGAAGGAAACGCTGGGACCCCTAGACAACTTGGTGCAGCAAGCGAGGCAGCTAGCTGGACCAAATGGCCTCCTTGAGTGGGCACGAGAGCAGTACCGTTGGCATGGCTCTCAACCACTATCTTTTCACTCCGCAGGCACTACTCGTCTCCTGGCTTGCTTGGTTATCAACCATAATGAACGGAAACATTGCATCTGATGTTCAGCGTTTCCAGCTGGTCCCGCCCGACGTCACCTTGGATGCTGCGCCCTTTTTCATCATGAATCCATTTGCGCAAGTCACCCCTGGCTCCCCCTTACGCTCGTCGGTGACATCGCCTGTTGTCAACTGTATAAGAAGCCCGCCCGTCCCGGCCGCCTTCAGTGGGCACGAGAGCAGTACCGTTGGCATGGCTCTCAACCACTATCTTTTCACTCCGCAGGCACTACTCGTCTCCTGGCTTGCTTGGTTATCAACCATAATGAACGGCAACATTGCATCTGATGTTCAGCGTTTCCAGCTGGTCCCGCCCGACGTCACCTTGGATGCTGCGCCCTTTTTCATCATGAATCCATCTGCGCAAGTCACCCCTGGCTCCCCCTTACGCTCGTCGGTGACATCGCCTGTTGTCAACTGTATAAGAAGCCCGCCCGTCCCGGCCGCCTTCAGTGGGCACGAGAGCAGTACCGTTGGCATGGCTCTCAACCACTATCTTTTCACTCCGCAGGCACTACTCATCTCCTGGCTTGCTTGGTTATCAACCATAATGAACGGCAACATTGCATCTGATGTTCAACGTTTCCAGCTGGTCCCGCCCGACGTCACCTTGGATGCTGCGCCCTTTTTCATCATGAATCCATCTGCGCAAGTCACCCCTGGCTCCCCCTTACGCTCGTCGGTGACATCGCCTGTTGTCAACTGTATAAGAAGCCCGCCCGTCCCGGCCGCCTTCAGTGGGCACGAGAGCAGTACCGTTGGCATGGCTCTCAACCACTATCTTTTCACTCCGCAGGCACTACTCGTCTCCTGGCTTGCTTGGTTATCAACCATAATGAACGGCAACATTGCATCTGATGTTCAGCGTTTCCAGCTGGTCCCGCCCGACGTCACCTTGGATGCTGCGCCCTTTTCATCATGAATCCATCTGCGCAAGTCACCCCTGGCTCCCCCTTACGCTCGTCGGTGACATCGCCTGTTGTCAACTGTATAAGAAGCCCGCCCGTCCCGTCCGCCTTCAGTGGGCACGAGAGCAGTACCGTTGGCATGGCTCTCAACCACTATCTTTTCACTCCGCAGGCGCTACTCGTCTCCTGGCTTGCTTGGTTATCAACCATAATGAACGGCAACATTGCATCTGATGTTCAGCGTTTCCAGCTGGTCCCGCCCGACGTCACCTTGGATGCTGCGCCCTTCTTCGTCATGAATGCATCTGCGCAAGTCACCCCTGGCTCCCCCTTACGCTCGTCGGTGACATCGCCTGTTGTCAACTGTACAAGAAGCCCGCCCGTCCCGTCCGCCTTCAGTGGGCACGAGAACAGTACCGTTGGCATGGCTCTCAACCACTATCTTTTCACCTCGCAGGCGCTACTCGTCTCCTGGCTTGCTTGGTTATCAACCATAGTGAACGGCAACATTGCCTCCGATGTTCAGCGTTTCCAGCTGGTTCCGCTCGACTTCACCTTGGATGCTGCGCCCTTCTTCGTCATGAATGCATCTGCGCAAGTCACCCCTGGCTCCCCCTTATGCTCGTCGGTGACATCGCCTGTTGTCAACTGTACAAGAAGCCCGCCCGTCCCGTCCGCCTTCAGTGGGCACGAGAACAGTACCGTTGGCATGGCTCTCAACCACTATCTTTTCACTCCGCAGGCGCTACTCGTCTCCTGGCTTGCTTGGTTATCAACCATAGTGAACGGCAACATTGCCTCCGATGTTCAGCGTTTCCAGCTGGTTCCGCTCGACTTCACCTTGAATGCTGCGCCCTTCTTCGTCATGAATGCATCTGCGCAAGTCACCCCTGGCTCCCCCTTACGCTCGTCGGTGACATCGCCTGTTGTCAACTGTATAAGAAGCCCGCCCGTCCCGGCCGCCTTCAGTGGGCACGAGAGCAGTACCGTTGGCATGGCTCTCAACCACTATCTTTTCACTCCGCAGGCACTACTCGTCTCCTGGCTTGCTTGGTTATCAACCATAATGAACGGCAACATTGCATCTGATGTTCAGCGTTTCCAGCTGGTCCCGCCCGACGTCACCTTGGATGCTGCGCCCTTTTCATCATGAATCCATCTGCGCAAGTCACCCCTGGCTCCCCCTTACGCTCGTCGGTGACATCGCCTGTTGTCAACTGTATAAGAAGCTCGCCCGTCCCGGCCGCCTTCAGTGGGCACGAGAGCAGTACCGTTGGCATGGCTCTCAACCACTATCTTTTCACTCCGCAGGCACTACTCGTCTCCTGGCTTGCTTGGTTATCAACCATAATGAACGGCAACATTGCATCTGATGTTCAGCGTTTCCAGCTGGTTCCCGCCCGACGTCACCTTGGATGCTGCGCCCTTCTTTCAGTCATGAATGCATCTGCGCAAGTCACCCCTGGCTCCCCTTACGCTAGTCGGTGACATCGCCTGTTGTCAACTGTATAAGAAGCCCGCCCGTCCCGGCCGCCTTCAGTGGGCACGAGAGCAGTACCGTTGGCATGGCTCTCAACCACTATCTTTTCACTCCGCAGGCACTACTCGTCTCCTGGCTTGCTTGGTTATCAACCATAATGAACGGCAACATTGCCTCTGATGTTCAGCGTTTCCAGCTGGTCCCACCCGACGTCACCTTGGATGCTGCGCCCTATTTCATCATGAATGCATCTGCGCAAGTCCCCCCTGGCTCCCCCTTACGGTCGTCGGTGACATCGCCTGTTGTCAACTGTATAAGAAGCCCGCCCGTCCCGTCCGCCTTCAGTGGGCACGAGAGCAGTACCGTTGGCATGGCTCTCAACCACTATCTTTTCACTCCGCAGGCACTACTCGTCTCCTGGCTTGCTTGGTTATCAACCATAATGAACGGCAACATTGCATCTGATGTTCAGCGTTTCCAGCTGGTCCCGCCCGACGTCACCTTGGATGCTGCGCCCTTTTTCATCATGAATGCATCTGCGCAAGTCACCCCTGGCTCCCCCTTACGCTCGTCGGTGACATCGCCTGTTGTCAACTGTATAAGAAGCCCGCCCGTCCCGTCCGCCTTCAGTGGGCACGAGAGCAGTACCGTTGGCATGGCTCTCAACCACTATCTTTTCACTCCGCAGGTTTGTGCTTCCTTTCCTTTGTACGCTAATGAAAAGCGATGACCCATGTTTGCTACTGCTCGCGTGCCCAAGGGTGTTCTGCTGAAACAGTTTGTGAGTGTTTTTCTATGGCGTTTCTTTTGTTGTGCTCCGGGGACGTTGAATCAAACCCTGGCCCTAACACCCGCTCTGAATCTCTGTTTGACATTGAGTCCTTACCAGAGGACCCCTCTGAGCAGATGAACCTAATCTTTAAACTCATAAAAGACGTGCATACGCGTTCTTTACAAACGTCAAAGTTCCAGACGGAGATTACTGCTGATGTTAAGGCCATAAAAAGTGGACAAAAATCGCTTGAATCAAAAGTGTCTGGTATTATGAAAAGGCTAGACGCACTAGAGGAAAAGTCGCAAAACATTGATAATGTCAGCTTGAAAGTTTCTAGCATGACAAAAACAATTGAAGAAGTTAGCGCTCGGAATAACCTTTTTGAATCCCGTTTAAACGAATTGGAAGATCGATCGCGCCGCGACAATTTAATTTTCCATGGTCTCCCTGATAATATCGAAACTTGGCAAGAAACAGAATCAAATATAACCAGAGTAATCAGTAGTATTACCGACACATTTCCTGCAGACGCAATACAACGTGCGCACCGCCTTGGTTCGTTTATGCCTAATAAATCCCGTCCTGTTATTGTGAAGTTTGCAAGCTTCAAAACCAAAGAAAAACTACTGTCTCTGCGCAGCCAATTCAAGCACAAGAACATCAATATAAGTGAAGATTTCTCAGTTGCTACACGAACCGCGCGAAGAAAGCTGATAGCATTCGGTAAGAGCCAAGCCTCTTCTGAACCTTTCAAATTGCGCTATGATAAGTTGATACTGAACGGAAAATCGTACGTGTACAACGCCAATTCTGATGAAATTCAAGAACTTAAGCAACGCAGTAATAATGTAGAACGTGCAAGCCCTGTTCCGTCCCGTCCTCCGATCTAGGAAAGCGCGAGGGGCAGTGGTTCATTTTCTTCATTGCCTCAAGTTTCCGTTTTATATTCTAACGTCAGAAGTGCGTCCAATAAATACGATTCTTTATCGTCTGTAATCGACACATGTTCTGCAAAAATCATTGCACTTACCGAAACATGGTTGCCTGCGCATGTCACTGACACTGAAGTGTTCCACGGTGCTGCGCAATACCGTGTTTATCGCTGCGACCGTACTGCGCGTAGAGGAGGTGGCGTCCTTTTGGCAATTTCAAATGATATTCCGTCTTCTGTGGTTTGTACGAGCGACGATCTAGAAGCTGTCTGGGCTTCCGTAGCTCTTGGTCACAAAAAATTCATCATAGGCGTGTGCTATCGCTCACCTTCTGCACCACCTACGTTTTTCCATGAACTGCACGATAGTATTAATCTTGTTCGCACGCGTTTTCCCTCATCTCCCATCTTACTCCTGGGCGACTTTAATCTACCAAACATAACCTGGAACGATCAATCATCTTCACTCGCTCCCTTTTCAGCCCAAGCTAAGGAATTTCTAGACTTGTGCTCAGTTTTTTCATTGTCACAGCTAGTAACTCAACCTACACGTGTATCTTCTAACGCCGCAAATACCCTTGACCTAGTTTTGGCATCCCACCCCGACACAATTTCGGAGATTACACACTTACCTGGTTTAAGCGATCACTGCCTACTTGCATTTTCAATTAACCTTTCTACACCTAAAGCAAGTAAACTCAGAAAAACTATACATATTTACAAGAAAGCAAACTTTACCGCCATAAATAACGAATTAACTGTATTTCTAGACACTTTCTTGCCGGATTTCGAAAATCGTCCGCTTCAGCTTAATTGGGACATGTTCGCCGCTAAAGTTCAGGAACTAACTGAAAAGTACATCCCATCTCGCATCATCACCTCCAATTCTGATGCTCCTTGGTTCAATGCCCATCTAAAACGCCTACGTAACCGCAAAAAACGCCTATACCGTTCTACAAAACACTCGCCAACTGACACACGTTTGTCTGCTTATAAGTCCGCATTCGACACGTACGTAACAGCCCTAAAGAACGCTAAATCTAATTTTCTATCTAACGTGCTTCCATCTATGTTAAAGACTAACGTTAAAAAGTTTTGGAGTGTAATCAAGCCCTTGCGCAATGATCACATAACTCTGGAAGACCCATTGGGCAACCATGTACCTAACGAACAGTGCGCTGCCACTCTTAACGACACATTTGTTCAAAATTTTTCCATTTCCTGCAGTGACCGCCTACCTCCTACTCGCCAGTACGATTACGTAGCTATGCCTCCAGTGAGAGTTGAAACTGCTGGCGTTGCAAAACTAATCGATTCCCTGAATCAAAACTCATCACCTGGTTACGACTCTATTAACGCTAAATTTCTAAAAAATACAAACGCCGTTAGTTCTGTTATACTAACCAAACTTTTTCAGCAATCACTGGATACGTCTGCTCAACCTAGCCAATGGAAAATCGGGAAGGTGGTTCCACTGCATAAGTCAGGTAACAAAAATCTAACAGCCAATTATCGTCCTATCTCACTCTCAAGTACTTGCTGTAAGTTGCTCGAACATATAATTTTCAAACATCTTGTTAACTTCCTTGAATCAAATGCATTTTTCACACCAGCTCAGCATGGATTTAGAAAAACATTTTCATGTGAAACTCAGCTTGCAATCTTTACGCATAAGTTACATCGTATTCTCGATCGTTCATCATTTGCAGATTGCATTTTTTTAGACTTCGCTAAAGCATTTGATAAGGTCTGTCATAAACTTTTACTTTATAAACTAAGTCAGCTGAACCTTGACACTAACATCCTGAAGTGGATTGAATGCTTCCTATCTAATCGCACTCAATTTGTAACCGCAAACGGCCATAACTCACCACTTCGAAGCGTAACTTCCGGTGTACCGCAAGGTTCAGTGCTCGGGCCTCTTTTGTTTCTCATTTATATTAACGACCTCCCTTCCTCTCTATCATCTAACATTCACTTATTTGCTGATGATTGTGTTATCTTTCGTGAAATAACTAATGCAGAAGATCCTAACCACCTGCAGTCTGATCTAACTACTGTAGCTAATTGGTGCAAAGATTGGTTAATGGAACTAAACGTTGGCAAATGTAAAGTGATGCGTGTATCCCGACTAACTAACAGCATGCATACATATTATCTAAATAACGTTCCCTTGGAAATGGTTAACTCTTACAAATACCTAGGTGTGCATATCTCTGCTAACTTATCTTGGAATGTTCATACCGACTACGTAATTAGCAATGCTAACCGCATGCTTGGCTACCTGCGCCGTAACTTTTCTACTGCCCCTTCATCCCTAAAAATGCTTCTTTTACTACCCTTATACGTCCGAAACTAGAATATGCATGTGCTGTTTGGGATCCTGCCACTGATAAACTAATTAAGTCATTAGAACTCGTTCAAAATAATTCAGTTCGTTTCATCTTACGTAATTATAATAGAACTGCAAGTGTATCTGCCATGAAAACTAACCTTTCGCTTAGTCTACTTTCTTCTCGTCGCAAAATCGCACGCCTAGTTCTTTTTCACAAGCTATACCATCATTCAACACTGCGCAATGATTTCATTTTTCAGCCACAATACATATCGCCTCGAATCGACCATCGTTTTAAGGTTGGTCTCGAACCATGTCACACTAATACTTTTTTGCAATCATTTTTCCTTCGGTCATCCACGGAATGGAACCACCTTCCCGCTGAAATCGTATCCATTCACGATAACCAAAGGTTTCGAGCGGCTTTAGCTAACATTGTATAATCGAAGCATTTTTCCTACTATATGTTTGTAACCTAAGTGAATTCGTATTTACCATTTTACTATCGTACTTTGCTACCAATTTCTTACGACGATTTAACCCTAGCTAAAACTGTATAATCAGAAGCCTTTGTACTTGAACGTTCTAACTGCTTTTTCATTATTGTTTTTATGTTCATTTGCTGTAACCCACTCCCCTCTTTAATGCCTCTGGCCCTGAGGGTAATAATAAATAAATAAATATTAGGCGATTTCAACGCAGCGCACGAAGCGTGGGGGTACGTCAGACATGCCAAAAAGGGAACAACCTTGTACAACGTCATACAACACCACCGACAATTACGATAATAACGGAAGTGACATATTCAACGAGAGTAGGCAACAGCACGTCCTGCGATACCTGTCCCGGTCTTGCGCTCGCGTCCAGACTTCGGAACGTCGAGTGAGAAAACACTAACGAGACGCTAGGGAGCGACCACTTCATACTCAACATCTCGGTACACGTGGGAAACTTCCCAAGAAGAAAGATACGCTCCTCCAACATCACGGACTGGCCAAACTTCCGGAGCGAAGGAGAAACTCAAGAAGCCCAAGTGATAACCGATCTAGAGGCCTGGATTAGATAACTGCAGGAATCGGTAGCCAAACACTCCAAGGAGGTTGCACTCACCACGGACAATCCGGCAGTAGATCCGCGCCTCTTACACATGTGGGAAGCACGCCACAGTCTGCTTAGAAGATGGCGAAGGCAGCGGCACAACCGTAAGCTAAAATACGCATCGCGAAACTAACGGACGAGGCAGAGCGCTACGCAGAGCCACTTGCACGACAGAACTGGGACCAGTTCTGTAACTCCCTCCAAGGAATGCTGGGCACTGCGAAGACGTGGGCCATACTCAGACATCTCCTAGATCCGACCCAAAGCAAGAGAGAAAGCAAGCACACGATGAGCCGAGCACTACACAACTTTGGAGGCACAGACGATCAGCTGTTGTATGCCTTACAAAGTAGATATATTGGCCAGCCGATACTTGGTGCAAAGCCACCGGCTGAATACGCCGGACTGGAAAACAGCGAGCTCGACCGGGACATAACGCGTTCTGAGCTGACACGAGCGATCGCAAGACTGACTCGAAACACCACTCCTTGCAAGGACGGAATCACCAACAAGTGGCTACGTAACCTGGACGATTCAACCGTGCAGGCAATACTGGAACGTTTAAATTCACACTGGTGCAGAGGGACCTTACCCCCGGAATTCAAGCATGCGGCGATTACACTGATACCAAAGCCAGAAAAAACGCCCTGCCTGGAGAACCTAAGACCCATTTCGCTTACGTCTTGCCTGGGTAAATTGATGGAACGTGTTATCTTAGACAGGCTACAGACGCATCTCGAAGAACGTCAACTGATGCCGAACACGATGTTTGGTTTTCGGCCCAACTTGTCAACGCAAGACGTGCTTCTGCAGCTCAAAGAGGAAGTACTGACTGCAGCAACGAAGGCTAGTTTGGCACGAAGCCATACTAGCCAATCTCAGTGACACGAATTGCGGCCGACGAACGTACAGCTACGTGAGGGCTTTTCTCACTGATCGCACAGCCACAATAGGGCTGAGAAATGTGAGGTCATAGCGAATAGACACACCTAACAGAGGAACGCCACAAGGAGCAGTGCTGTCGCCGACACTTTCAATGTGGCCATGATGAAACTCCCAGCCCAACTCGAGAAAATACCGCGGATCAGACATGCCTTGTATGCAGACATAACGATATGGATGGTCGGAGGGTCCATAGGAGAACAACAAGAGGCATTACAGGAGGCAGTAGACGTCGTAGCAAGCTATGCGGAGACATGCAGACTGTAGTGCGCGCCAGAGATGTCGGAGCTCCTCATAATCGAGAAGCGCTCACGAGGACGATCAACAGCCCCGGCACCAACCATCCACCTGCGAATAGGTCCTAGAGAAATTACCAAGGTAGACAGACATTCGGATCCTCGGCTTACACTTACAAAAGGACGGGGGTGGAGGATACGCCATACAGAAGCTACAACACACGACCACGCAGATCTTGCGCATGATTCAACGAATTACCAGCAGGAAGAGGGGACTCAAGGAACAGGACCTTATCCGATTAGTGCAGGCCCTGTTTGTGAGCCGCATTGCGTACTCGGCACCATATTTAAATTTCAGTAACGCGGAAGTGGAGGTAATCTACCGGCTGATACGCAATGCCTATAAGCAAGCGCTCGGACTCCCACCCGGAATGGCTACTTTTCGCCTCGAGGAGACAGGGGTATACAACAACGCATGGGAAATCATAGAGGCCCACCTGGTAAGCCAGACGGAAAGACTACTACGCACAATAGCGGGACGCTGCGTCTTGTAACGTCTTGGATATTCCGTACGGAAGACCAACGCACTGACCAAAATCCCAACACGAATACAAGAAACTGTCCACGCCTCACCGATTCCGAGGAACATGCACCCTAACTTCCACATCGGACGGAGACAAGCCCGAGCGCAGGCGCTCGCGGGAAAGTATGGAAACCGCCCCAATGTCTTGTACGTAGACGTGGCCAGCCCCACAAGAAGCACCGCATTAGTCACCAGCGTAGTCGACAATCACGGGACCGAAATAAATGCGTCGTTGGTTTCCAGAGTGAGCGCTGCGGAGGCAGAGGAACTAGCGATAGCGTGAGTCATCACGACGAGATCGCACTGGGATTGCGTCATAGATCTGACGGCCTCTCAGACGGCATGCAGAAACTATTCTAGGGCCAAAATTTCCAGGGCTGCACATCGCATTCTGAATGGAGCGCACCAGCTGCCACCATACACACAAATCGTATGGACTCCGGGGCATGAGTCCTTACGCGGCAATCGGCAGGCACACGCCTACGCCCGAGCGCATGCACACCGGGAGCCGCGAGATGACCGCGCCGAGCAGTTCCTACCAGAGCCCATACCATTCACCTACACTCACATCCTACAACACTATCGCCTTTCACGAAGAACACTACCCCCACCGCAAAATGCTCTGACGCGAGAGGAAGCCGTAATATGGAGAAAACTCCAAACACATACCCACATTTGAGTCTTTACCACGCCATACACCCTGCGCTGTATTCCTATAAATGTCCACACTGTGATCAATGTGCAACGCTTTACCATATGATATGGGCTTGCGCAAACACACCACAGCTCACACCCATAACACACCCCACCACACGGCAATGGGAGGCAGCGCTGTCCAGCTCCGACTTGACGGACCAGCTATACCTGGTCAATCGAGCGAGAAGGGCAGCTAAGGCCGCTGGACTCCTGGACTGAGGGGACCACCCACTGCAGAGCGGAGGAGCTACCTACGCTTGCGTGCTCTTTGGATTAAAGTTTATTCTCTCTCTCTCTCTCTGCGCTCTCCTGGTTGTAGCGCGGCTAAACTGCTGACAATGGTGGTGTGGTTTAAGTTGTCAAAGGATTTGTGAGGGTTCAGTGCCAATAGAGCTTTGGTGCTTTTGCCACCTTATAGTTTGATCACCTCGTGGTGCAGCTGAATCAGGGCATCCTGGGTAGACAGGTGTGCTCGGATGCCCAGCATTGTGGGGGGAAGATGGTCGTTCTCTTCCGTGTAATTATCTAGGCGACAGGGCACAACGTGCTCCACCAGTTTACCTAGGCGCGACGTAAGGGAGATGGGTCGGAGGTTGCCGAGATCGAGTTTCTTGCCGGGTGTCGGAATGAAGGGGACCTTGGCGTGCTTCCACTCCGCAGGTATTTAGCCAAGTCTGAAGCATTCATTCATGTATTGGTTAATAGCCCCCACTGATATCGAGGCCAGGTTGTGGAGAATTTTGTTGGTCCCTCCATCTGGACCTGGCGCTGATGTTGTGCGCAGCCTATGGAGTGCTGCGCAAAAAGCATCGAGTTTGGGTTTCGGGTATCCCCGTATTTAGGTAGTGCCGTTCTGGTGTTACTTCAGCCATACTGATGAGTTCGTTATGCAACTCATCATCCGAGCACGGGTGAATGATGCGTTCAAGACGTTTATGGGTCTCGGATTCGGTGCTGTTAGGCTCGACGAGATAGCGTAATAGATGCCACGTTTTTATGGCACCCATTTGGCCATTCAGACTGCTACATGATTGTTTTCACTGCTGGCGCTCAAGCGTGGTGCTGTGAGTTTCAATATCGTGTTCTATCTTCGCGATTCGTCGTCGGAGTTCCTTATTGTGGCGCTGGCACCTCCACTTTCGCATGAGGCCTTCTAGTACCTCCCACATGTACAGGAGAAGAGAATCTGTGGACGCCAGGTCCTCCACATTCATCTCCTGCGTTGCGTTTGTTACGACATCGCTCTTTGGGATCTGAATCCATTCTCCGAGATCAAGAATTGTGTCGGGGGCTGTTTCCCCCCGCCACCGATATAGGCGGAAGGGATCCCATCTGTTTATGCTTGCTGCCGTGCGGGTTCGTTCGTTAGGGGAGGTGAACACTGTTGTGACTACGTTGTTATGATCGCTGATTACCGCTAATCCAGTATTTTTTCCATTGGGCACCCGTCCCATTTCTGCCCAGGGCAAAGTCAGGGGATGTGTCCTTACATAGCGCTGTTTCCGACTCCTTTTGGGGTCTCTGTGGATCATTGAGGTTAGTAACCCTTGTATCTTGAATGACTACTCATAGGCTGCTCCCTTTAGGGGCTGACTTGGGTAACCCCAATCGGGGTGTTTGGCATTAAAATCCCTGGTGACGAGTTGTTGAGCGTCATTGGCCTTGCAAGATACTTTCTTTATTATGTGAGAGAAGCCGCCGCCCCTTTCTTTGGGTGAGCTGTAAATGCTGATGAAGAAATCCTGTCCTCTCGTTTCCGGTTTTCGTAGGATTTTGATGAGAGTGTGCTGAATGCTGCTAATTCAATTTGATGCTGTACAGGTGTCACGTTACGATGCACCAAGATAGCTGTGCAGGAGGTTAGGGGGGGGGGGGTGAGAGGCTCTCAGCTGGTTGTATTCTTTGTAGCCAGGGAGCTTTACGTTGCAATTTGTCTCCTGTAGTGCTATGACATCAGGATAATCTTTGGGTGGGTTCTTACCCACGTGTTAAGTGAGCAGCTGCAGGTGGCCTTTCTTTAAAGTGCGAAGCACTTTAGGGGCCCGGGCTGCCGGCGTCTAATGTGATGTGATGTCGTCGTGGTCACGTGCAAAAACAAGATCTGCCGAAAACTGGCGTCTCGTTCACATGCTATATACCAAAATTGGCAAGAAAGGGTACGAATGTACGACTAAGATAACTGCTAGGTCATGACATCAATAACATCACATGCTCGTCAGTTACGTCATCATTAACGGTAATAAAATCACGTGTGGTGCATACCTGCATCGGATGTGCAAGTATGAACCAGGATACGAGGGAATTCGCAGAAACTCGTGAAAATCGCTTCCGAAACGCCAGTCTGCACCAGCGCAGCGCAAGAGAGGGCACCACCAGCCCACAAGCGCTCGATTCCTCCTCACTTGTGCAAGAATAGCACAACAATAACATAAGGGAAACACCGGCGCATCACTTCTTCGCACTTCCCCAGGTTTCACGTTAGTGGAGCTCCATTAGCGCAGGATTTGAGCTACACTCGGGGACAACTTTGTAGTATTTTTGGAAGCCTCTGCGGTTCCGCTACTAATCCCTAAGTTTGGTATATCCAGTATCCATGATGGTTATTCGACTTGTATGGGCTGGGAGACCTGCTGAGCTAAGGCGATCCGGTTAGATCCGGAGTGTCTTGCATTCTGGCCAGCAGAGTTTGTTGTAGACCATTAATTTCGGCGCCAATCTTGGCTTCCATCCTTTTTTCAAGGGAGTTAATAGCCTCCTGCACCGCCACATTTACCGCGGCTGGGATGTTGCGTCCAGTGACGCTACGGTAGAGGCGGCTTTGCGTTTACCGGCCGCTTTTTGCGCCGACCCTGACTCGCTATTGCTGGTCGAAGGAGTGAGTGGTGGGGGTTTCAATTGGTATCGGGGTAGAAGAGGTGCATTGAAAGGGGTGATATGGGGGACGTAGCCTTATTAACTTTTTTTTTTCTAGGGTTGAGTATAGCCTGCTAATTGCGCTATCTGGGACTGATGAGAGGTGATATTGCTCGGTCTCTTTGGTCAGTTCTCTCACGGGGGGGGTCCGTTGATGCTGCCGCTGGTGGTCCGGTCGGTCTGGTAGAGCCAGCGGGCCCCTGGTCCCAGGCCACTCTCTCGGGCTGCTGCTGGCTGCTGGACGACTTCGGCTGTGTCGTAGTGGCTGGCCTCCCTAGGGGAGCGGGATATTGGACGTTGAGCCGAGCGGGATCTCGAACTAGAGCACTGCACGTGCTCGGGCTTACCTGAAAGCCCGGGCCTGGCCCGGGTAAAGCAATTTTTTCACGGGCCCGGGCCGGGCTCGGGTTTTTTGACGCGGGCCCGAGCTGGGCTCGGGCTTTCTGGTGGTGCGCATGTAACGTGCAGCGAGTTATTCTCGGGCGTCTCAACGCTGAAAAACATGTTTTTTGGTCTCGGGCCGGGTTCGAGCCGGGCTCGGGCCGGGTTCGAGCCGGGCTCAGGCCGGGCTCGGGCTGGGCTCGGGCCTAAGGTAAAGGGGTGGCGGGCCGGGCCGGGCGGGTAACGTAGATTATTTCGGGCCTGGCCGGGCCTGGGTCTCGCCATAAAAGTTTTGATCGGGCTCGGGCGGGCATTCCAACGTAAAAACGGGCCCGGGCCGGGCCCGGGCTGAAAAAATCGGCCCGTGCTGTGCTCTATCTCGAACGTCTGCCGGAACGAAATTTTGAGCTTCTTCGCGAGTCCCGTGATCTGAATCTTCATCTGCTGCCTCGTGGTTGGTATCGGTCCTCTCCTCCATCTCTCGTATTTTGCAGCGGCGGAAAGGTGGTTGACCGGTCACTGGAGACCAAACGGCTACCACAACTGCTCTGTCGAGACCCGGTGTTGGTAGAGGTGCTGGTGGCGTTGGCCCAAATCACTAAAATCCGGGCTTGTCCTGTGTTGCGCTTTGTGATTGCGTCGTGTGCAGAGGCATACTTGCGCTTCTTAACGAAACGATATTTGCAGTTAGAAGTGTACGTGGAGCGGTGTCGGTTGCAAACTATGCAATTGGGAGTGCAGGTGGGTGGCGATCCTTCGGATGGTGGAGGGATGGTCGGCTCTGCAGCGTTGGCACCTGTTTTGTCGTGGTTTGGAGCCGACATCAGTCCGGTGGCCTGTTGAATGGCAGTTGAAGTAGGCTGTTGAAGTACGCTGGTTCCCGTGATAGTATATCCTTCGAGGCAGTTTAGTGTCGATGAGGGTGATCAAACTATGGAAGGTTTTTCCCATGCGTCGGCCGGTAGGCGCCATCTACCGTGCGCCACCAACTATTACGCCATCTACCACCATCTACCATGCGCCATCTCTCTATTACACCATCTACCGTGGATAGTGTGGGATTGCTTGCCTAGAGATCTTTCAGGGTGGCTTGTTCCGTGAAGTCGTCAAAGGAATGCCACGCAGAGCGTCATCCGGTGGCGGGGTGTAGATATCGACGGCGAAGGTGCTGCCGCAGACTGTGAGAAAGGTGATCCGGAGATAGGCTTGTGCACGAGCCGACTCCGCTACGCTGAGCGTGAAGGTGTTATTCGTTGGATGAATCCGCACCATGTCGCGCGATCCAGACGGGATATCTTGCAGGTTCACTGCTTGCCATAGTGCGGTGTATAGATGCCAAAGTTGGCCTTGGTACGGTCAACGGGGGCTTTTGGGCGCCCCACAATGTGACTCGTATCGGCTGGGAGGCGCGGAAGTGGAACATGGCACCGTAGTGTAGGAGGCGAAGCCTTTTCTTGCTTCGGTGGCCGTGACGACGAAGGCGAGGAAGCCGACGTGTCGTTAGGCGTAGCTGCGGCGGCTGCGGCAAGGCGCAACGCTGCACGGCGTTACTCTAGGGCGCGGAGGCCTTGTGAGTGCCAGGATTCTCCCGAGAGCTCCTCCTGGGAGGCCTCTTGTCCTTTGACGACGTACTCCATGTCGGGTAGTCGGACGAAAGGTATGTAGGCAGGGTGGCGGCAGGTAGCCGAGCGCTTTGGCATCAGCGGGACAGCATGAAGGTGGGCGCACTCCACCTAAGCCTGTTCGGCCCATGTCGGCGCGCGGCGTGGACGCTGACGTCCGAACACTCTCCTGGGGCTTCCCGGTGAAGTATCGGGTTGAGGTTGGTGTCAAAGTGAACCTGGTGATTTGGTGCATCCACTCGTAACACAAATGTCAAGGTGAGGCCTAAAGGACCGGCACAGAGATGGGAAATCGATGGAGCCGATGCGAGTTGCGACCGTTCGTGTCGGCGACCGCAGCGCCTCCAGGTGGAGTCATAAAATTAGGCTGCTTTCAAGCACAACTACGAATCAGCTAATGTAAGACAGGTGTAACTTAAGATCGCTGGACACCTTCTTCCTGCAGTGTGCATAAACATAGGCCTTATGATGATGATGGGTTAACAACAACTATTAAATGCGAAGCATTTCTTGGTGAACATTTGCCAACTTTGACATTATCTATCTAGCCGCCTACGTGTTGGTGCTCTCATGGTCGTTTCGATAAGTTGGTATTTACCAAAATTGGCATGTTATGAAAAGAGTGTATCACGAACATAAATGATAGGTCATGACATGAATACCATGATATGTGTGTCATGTAGGTCATGAAATAGCTGCCTACGTCTTGGTGCTCTCATGGTCGTTTTGATAAGTTTGTAGGTACCAAAATTCGCATCATATGACAACAGTGTGTGGCGAACATAAATGATAGTTTATGACATCAGTGTCATGACATGCGTGTCATGTAGGTCATGAAACAGCCGTCTAAAATGACAATGAGACAGCAAGAAATTTAACGATCAAGAACCACTGAAATGCATTCGAACGTGGGCACGAAGTGAAGGAAACACTAAAGGATGATGGTATAAGTCAGTCATCAGCATGACTCAGCAAAAATGACAATGACACATCGAAAAAAGGTTAACACTCAAAAACCACTGAAATGGGTTCTGACGTGGATACTAAGTGAAGGAACCACTACAGGATGATGGTAGAAGTCAGTCATGAGCATGACTCAGCAAAAATGACAATGACACAGCGAAAAAAGATTAACACTCAAAAACCTACTGAAATGGGTTCTGACGTTGCTACTAAGTGAAGGAAACACTAAAGTATGATCGTAGAAGTCATAGTCATGAGCATGACTCAGCAAAATGAGAATGACTCGGCAAAAAACATTTACACTGCAATGCCACTGAAATGGATTTGGACGTGGGTACTAAGTCGAGGAAACATTAAAGGATGGTGGTTGAAGGCATAGTCATGAGCATGACTGAGCAAAAATGACAGTGACTCAGCGAAAAAAGATTAACACTCAAAAACAAATGAAATAGGTTCTGACGTGTGTACTAAGTGAAGAAACACTAAGGGATGGTGGTAGAAGTCACAATCATTACCACGACTGAGCAAAAATGACAATGACTCAGCGAAAAAAGTTTAATACTCAAAAACCACTGAAATGGGTTCTGCCGTGGGTACTAAGGGAAGGAAACACTAAAGGATGATAGAAGTCATTGCCATGAGAATAACTCAGTAAAAATTACAATGACTCAACAAAAAATAATGCTCAGAAATCCCTGAAATGGGTTCGGACGTGAGTACTAAGTGAAGAAAACACTAAAGGATGGCGGTAGAAGCTCAGTCATGACCATGACTCAGCAATATGACAATGATTCAGCAAAAAAATTACCACTCAAAAACCACTGAAATGAGTTCTGACGTGAGTACTAAGTGAAGGAAAGGATGATGGATGAAGTCATAGTCATGAGTATGACTGTAAAAAATGACAATAACACAGCGAAAAATGAACAATCAGGAACAACTGAAATGGGTTAGGACGTTGGTACTAATTGAAGGAAACTCTAAAGGATGGTGGTAGAAGCCATATTCATGAGCATGACTCAGCAAACATGCCAATGACTCATCGAAAAAAGATTAACACTTAGAAACCAATGGAATGGGTTCGGATATGGTACTAAGTGAAGGAAAAGGCTAAAGGTCGAAGTCATAGTCATGAGCATGACTTCGTCTTAAGGTCTCTTAGGCGTAGCTAAAGGGACTTCTGGGCGCTCATGACATGCGCGTCATCTAGGTCATAAAACAGCCGCCTATGCCTTGGGGCTCTCGTGGTCGTTTCGTTAACTTGGTAGGCTCTCCGCGCACTGCTTCGCATAACATCGATTCCCACAGGGTGTGGGATCTGCCGGATTGTTTTTAAAAATTGCCTTGCAATGGTAATTCCTTCCATAAAGCTCAGTAGCGCTTTAGAGCCTGTACGTATCGAGAAAAACAAATATTAAATAGTTTGCAATGTGAATGGCTGGAATACTATGCTGCAGAATAGCAAATGAAATTCTATTTGAATTCAAAGTGTTAAATGTTCATCTTTTTAGACTTCTTTTTATATTGAACATAGGAATGTCGTTGAACCACAGGACATTAAACTGCGCAATGTTGTTTTTTCTCGAAGCAAACATGAACAGCGAGGTCAACCACCAAAAATGCAATTCACATATCCTATTGGGGCGTTTATTAAAGATTCAATAGATTTATTTATGCTTATATTGATTTATTCTTACCTTCAAGATACATAAGTACATTGAGAGGGGAGGGACAATAAGACATGCACATATAAAATTTAAAAGAAGTGTTGTAAGTGAGCATACCAGCACTCACTGCAGGCTGGTCACTTTTATGGCGCATTTATGGCCCGACGCTCCGAAGCCTTTTTCATAGCTTGGCAATGACCGAAATTTAAACCTTCCCTTGATGTCTTCTAAATTGTTCATATATTAGTCAAAATAAGCCCATGGCGCACATTTTGGACTTGATTCCTGCATCGTTATCGCATGACGTCAAGTTTAAAGTGCTGCGCTGTGGCCGAGCTATTTCAAGCCGAAAACAAACAATAGATTCATCCCAGGAGGCTGCGGTTTTACACGATTAGCCAGCAACCAGTTTCCACTTGATGAAGTGTTGTCTCACGTCACTTGCTTCTCTTACGCCTCGATCAATATGCGCCACTGGCTTATGTGGCCTAAAAACATTGTAATTACTCATTAAGGTATATTCAGTTATATTCGGTGTATGTCCCTAAACCCCTTCTCCATCGAGTAGTTCTGAATTTGTCGATGCCTCTGTTTGCCTCTGTCGATGTTTGCTCACACACTGATCTCGCCCTATACATCACTTAACCAACTCGTGTAGCTCGTACCTGTGCGAATACTTGTCATTTAAGACTGACGACCGAAAATAAAGTCTGTTATTTATAACTTTTTGTTAATAAATAAGTGACCATGAACTCACAGCCCTACTGTTGACCCCTGCTTCACACATTTCTAGGAGGTGTCGGGGAAATGGAGTTAATAGTACGTCGTTTTTATTTTGCACTGGTATGGTTTTTTTGGAGACGAACTTCGCTTTACTTTGTGCTTCCATGTGCTCGTCATGGTAGGAGAAAGGTAGAGTGCTCGTGTGTACGTCACGTTTTTTCCTGTTTAACTTCTCATTATCACCTCCTGTGCTTTCGTCCGCAGACATTCATAGGATCCAGTCAAATCATTTATTGCAAGAAGCATAAAATCGTTTTTTTCGCTCAATACACTAATAACTCTGCAGAATATGATGGCTATTCTGTGTGCCAGTGTCCCAGCGCTTCGAGTTGTCAATTAATTCGCCCTTGCTCGGCGATCTGCTAGCGTCTTGGTTAGCTCATGTGGTACAGTGACTGACTCAATAAGGCATTGGTCCCGAATTCGAGTCCCAAACCAGGGCGAATTTTTCTTCAACTGCGAAGCTTACTTTTTGAGAAACCCATATGTCTTTTTGTAGTTTCCTCCTATAGTCATGTGGATGCCATTTTTTTTCTTTTCATTAACTCTTCATTTTTATACCCTTCGTGTTGACAAATTATCCGAAACCTTACCATACTGTCAAAATGCCTTTTGGCGCAGTACAAAAGTTGCTTCCTTTCTTGCTTATCTAAAACGCAAGAAAAGAAATAAAAGAGTGGTGAACACTATTTTAGCAAGGTTTCTTATTATTTCCGTGCTAATTCATACAACTCATATAACTTTTATTGCACGACAAAGTTCCAAGGCATAAATCTCATTTGTTCACTTAATTTCCATGGCAGCCATCCAGTTTCTGCAAGCCAAAGCTCTACGGACACATCTCGGCCTTTCCGACTGGCCTTTCACCATGCTATTATCGCCCATCACTACGTATATTTAAGTCGATGATTTAGCGTTAGATATCAGCCCCTTCACTCGACTTCCGGCGCATAACATCGCCTCCCTTTCTGCGAGTAGTCCACGTTCAGCATTTAGCAAGACAATCACTGCCAACCGAGGAATCTTACCATCAAATTTCAAACCTGCAGCAAGACCCTCTCTACCACTGTGATGCTTGCACCTAATACAAAGCCTTGCCATCATTCCCACCAACAAAAAGGAAACGAAGATGTAATCTATCACCCTCAAACAAACAGTACTTTTATTTTTATATGAAAAACACAGCGCACGCCTCCACTTTTGCACGGACGCTTCCGTATACTCCAAAATCTCAGCTGATGCACTGGTAGTTCTCGTGAAATCTAGCAACATCCAATTCAAGATGTAACATCATCGACGACTGCCGAACTCGCAGCTATCCGTGCGGCTCTGGAGCTCATTGGTGGGGAATCACTACAATCGTGGCCTATTTGTTGTTACTTGGAGTAAGCTCCACAGTGTCTTCTGTCGCTGTTCCATCAAGATCCTAACCAACAGTGGCTCCCAGACATCCGACAACTTGACGAAATCGACAATGGCCATTATCTGTGGATATCGGGTCGCTAGCTGTGGCCTTACCAACTGCGATTGTCCTGTGGTAGGAAATATATAGGCCAAGCAGAATGTTTCCTTAATGACCATCTAAGAGAATATAGCTTATAAAGTTCCAACACACGGTAAAAGCCTTCAAGACTTTAATTATACTAGTCAGCTGCCATTACGGTGCTCCATGTCTTCGTTCTCTTCTTCTTCCTCATCTTTGTCCTCTTCGCTGTCTGTTCCTCTAGGATCACTACATCCTCCCGGGCTTCCATTATCATCTCTCCTGGGATGATATTGAAGAACATTAGCAATCGACGCCTCTTCTGTGTTTCCTCGGGGTCCTTGATAATACACGGTCTTGAGAATCCCTTGGTGCTTCACTGTTTTCAATACTGAATATGGGCCTATAAAGGGGCACTTTGAATCCAAGCCCTTTCGAACCAGCACCATGTCTCCTGGTTCAATATCGGGTATCGTGGACTGGTGACGTTTGTCGAAGTTCTTTTTCATAGTTTTACGATACTTTTCTTTCTGGTTCAAATCCAGTTGCTTTTCGCAAAGTGTTATTTTGTCAACTATATCAAGTTCTTTGTCCGCAGGTAACCAACAGGGTTTTTGGAAAGCGGCGAAGTAAGGGCTACATCCCAATGCTGCAGTGTGAGATCGGTTATGGTGACGAACAGCTGCTTCCAGAGCGCACTTCCACCCGCCTTTGAAGTTGGGGTATAAAGATAGGAATGTCTTTAAGTCCCGAATCACCCTTTCTGCAAGAGAATTCGCTTCTGGGTGATAAGGTGCTGGAAAACGCAGCTCGACGCCTCTTGCTTCAGCCCAACGGCGAAGTTTTTCGCTTCGGAATGCCGGTCCGTTGTCCGCAACGATCACCTTAACATTGGAGAACATATCCCTCTCTAGAAAAGAAGTTACACAGTTCGCATCTTCTCTGCCAGCTTTAGCAGCCACGAACCGCGTACACTCGTCCACTGCAACGAGGAATGCTTGCGTCTTTTTGACCCCCTCGCCCTTCTTTTTGAGTTCAGCAAAATCGAGATGTAGTATTTCGAAGGGCACATTCGAGTATTCTGGAGTGACCATTTTGTTTCCACGCGGTCTGAACTTAGCTTTGCAAAGTTGGCAGTTGTGGCACGTCTTTATGTAGTTAGCGACATCTGTCTTCATGCCTTTCCAAGTGAATCTTTGCGTTAGCTTTCTGTATGTTTTAGTGAATCCATCATGGCCTCCCGACTCCGGACTGTCGTGGTAGAGTCGCAGTATGGTCGGTATCGCTGTTTCGGGCACTTCTAGCTTCCCGTTTTGCATCTTCAGGTCTTGCGTTCCTTCCCACAATTTGCTCATATTCACTTCTTCATGGATAACTTCTCTTGGTACATGAAGTCTAGACAGAGCATCTGCGTCCTGATGCTTCTGTCCTGGGCGATGCGCTACCTCGAAAGTGTACTGCTGAATTTCACTCACCCATCTTGCCACTCTACCTTTTGGCTGAGTGAGTTGCAAAAGGTGAGTCAGGGCTTGATTATCTGTAAACAATTTGAAGCTTCTTCCTTCCAGATAACTTCTAAAATACTTGAGCGCCATAACTACAGCCAATGCTTCCTTTTCCGTTGTAGCATAGTTTGCTTGGGCCTTGGTAAACGTGTAAGAAAAATATCCTATCACTTGCAGTTGTTTCGCAACAGGCTTGTTGGCATGTCTTTGATAAAGAACGGCTCCTGTACCATAATGAGAGGCATCAGTGTACAGTTCAAATGGCAGGTTAAAGTCTGGGAGCGTCAGGACAGGGTCTGAAGAAATAATTTCAACAAGTTCTGCGTAACACCGCTCGCAGTCTTCAGACCACACAAATGGCACCTCTTTTTGGGTAAGGGCAGTGAGACATTTTGTCTTTGTTGCATAATCCTTTATGAAGGCCCGGAAATGCCCGGCAAGGCCTAAAAACACTCGAAGAGAGTGCAGATCAAAGGGCTTGACGAGACTCTTGATGCGCTGGACACTTTCTTCTTTGGTACTTTTTGTCTGCCCATCAAATACCCTGCCAAGAAAAACAACCCTCTGGGAGAAGAATTCACTCTTTCTGACGTTGATCTTAAGCTGTGCCCTGCTCAATGCATCTAGAACCATTGATAGATGACTAATGTGGTCATCTCTTGTTCTTGAATAGACGAGTATGTCGTCGACATACACACTACAAAATTTGCCAATAAATTCTTGGAGAACAGAGTTCATCATTTTCTGGAACCAGGCGCCTGAGTTTTTCCACCCAAATGGCAGCCGGTTATATTCGTAGATGTCGAAAGGTGTAATAAACGCGGTGAACATCTTAGTTTCCTCCTTGAGTGGTACTTGCCAATAGCCTTTACATAGGTCTATCCTGGAAAACCATTGACACCCACCGGTCTCGTCAATTATTTCGTCGATTCGTGGCATCGGGAATGGGAACAAGTCTGTTTGCCGGTTGATAAGCCGGTAATCGGTGCACAAGCGATAGGATCCGTCGTCTTTTGGCACTATGGTAATGGGTGAGGCAAACGGAGAGGTCGAAGGTCTGATGATACCATGAATCCAACATTCCTTGTAGCTCCTGTTTAAGCCATACTTTTTTTTCGTGGCTTAACCCATCGGCTTTCTTCCTCACAACACTTTTGTCTCGAAGATCGAACGGCACTTCGATTGCAGTCGTTGCGGGGGGATAGGTGCCGACACACAAAGTTCTGGGAATTTCAGCGAAACTTCGTGGGAACTTGTGACTGACCTATCTTGCGTCTGAATGAGGTTGGAATGCTCGGTGGTGATAATGTCGTTCCACAGAATATTCATCTTGAATAGTTTCATGTCAGGCCGGGATAAAAGGAAATCGAACTCCACTCCTGACATGACAAGGCTCCTCACGGTGAGCTCTAGATCTCTGAATTTCACTTTTGCATCCGTCCATTTTTTTAGCTCTCGACAGTTGCCGTCATAGCCTTGAACTTTGACAGCTCTCCCGGCAAATATTTCATCTTTGTCAACTCTTTTCTCATTAATGAGACTGACCGAGGCACCTGTATCATTGACCGCGGGCATCTCGATATTATTCACGATCATTGGGACAAACAAAATGTTCGATTTCACAAGAAATATTGTCTCCTGCGTCTCAGACGTCCTGGCATTCGTGGATTTTCCGAGTATCTTTCCAGCGGAGTCCCCATGACTAGGGTTGTGATAACTCCTGTTGGCAGAATAATCTTCTCTTCTGTTCTGTGACCATTCCCTGTTCGATTTATGTTGCATCTCGCGAGGCCGGGACTCGAACGACACATATTTTAAGCAGTAGAGAAGCTCCTCGGAAGTGGACGGTGCTTTAACCTGGACTTGTCGCTGGCAATCTTTTGTCATCCCGTGTATCACTAGTGGCACGACAGAGGAATCTGGAAGCGTGGGATCCGCCAATCGCAGTAGGCGCCTCTTCTCAAAATAATAGTCCAGCAAGTTGCCGTCTCTCTGCTTGTAAAAAATTGCTTGGTCCCACAAGTGGACTGGGTTCATTTGAAATGCCCGAATAAAACTTTTTTTCCACGTGTCCCATGATTCTTTCATATGTTCTGTGACGCGCAGATCATACCACTTTTTAGCGTTGCCACATAGGTACGGGCGCATGTGAAGTATCCGATCGGAGTCACTTAACCAGTGGTTCTGCTCGCACGCGTACTGAAAAAAATCCAGCCAGGAAACGGCACCATCCGTGCTACCATCAAACATTTCCGGCTTAACTGTCTCTCGACGTGTCGCGCCAGTGGCAAGAATATTCAAAATTGCTTGCTGTTGTTTCATTTGCTGCATTTGCGTTTGCGTTAATTGTGCCATCGCACTCAATATGCCTTGGAGAGGCGGCCGAGCGTTTCGATCTGTGTCGCCTTGAGCGTCACACTTATTTGCGATTTGTTTCCTCATAGATTCAAGTTCCGCGAATTCCATGTCAATTTTCACGGTACCTCTTTCGGTGACGTCGCTGATCGAGGCCTTGGCTTTGTTGGTGATGGTTTCGAGTAGGCCAGGTGTAGTTAGTTCTTCCGGCGCCGCAACGAAGTTCTCACCTTCCAAAGCGTAGCCCGTGACGAGGGGGCGGCCGTCCCGTCTTGCGAGGTAGAATGTCACCCACATCTGGTTGCTGTTGTCGGCTGCGCCAAATATAAAGTTCCAACACACGGTAAAAGCCTTCAAGACTTTAATTATACTAGTCAGCTGCCATTACGGTGCTCCATGTCTTCGTTCTCTTCTTCTTCCTCATCTTTGTCCTCTTCGCTGTCTGTTCCTCTAGGATCACTACATAGCTTAAAAGAATTACCATGACAATAACCGACCTGTTTACTGTCATAAATGCAGCTTCGCTCCGTAGTTCGCTGATTGTGATTTTTGCTTGGCACAAGGATAAAGATGTGCGTGAAATTACAGAGGCTCAGAGGTGGAGTGGTGAAATCTGTGTAAGCGCTGCGTCCATCCACGTTCTTGATAGTGACACGTGTATCGTTCCCTCGGGGACTGCATTTCACCAGCTAACAACTTAAAGTTATCGTCCAGCGCAAGATGCCCCTGCATAATTGCAACTTACTCCAATGTTATCGTTGATTCTATCTTTTGTGTATGCATGGTCTCGCCTAACTTTGTGCAATCACATTGCATGCGCAATACAAATTGTGTAGTGGTTTATGCAAAGCATGCGGGCACCAGCGATTACCCTGGAATGTTCGACGAGTCATGCTTAAAAGCCGGCGCCCTTGACCCACAGATCAGCTTTCAACGATCGCCGACTGTGTTTGCCGCTTTCGTTGTGTTTCGAGCGTCACATGTGTTGTGGGCACAATTTCGCCCAATAAAAGTTGGTTTCACCATTCGCCGTTTTTCTACTCCGCTCTTGACGATCACTATAACGTGACAATTTAGAGACGTCCTTTATGGAAAAAGAAGTTTGGCGTGTTGACAAGGAGTTCAACTTTTGTGCCTATTATATAAAAGTACAAATTTTCCGAGAATTAAATGTTCAAGCTTGTGCATGGGCTATCTGTATTACCCATCTGTCCTTCATCACCAGCGCTAAAATTTCATCCAATATATTTTTGCAAATATGTGTAAGAAAGCTGAGCGTAGCTCCCTGCCTATTTTTGAAACCGGTTCGTTTCTTTACGCTTATTGGGCATTCTCCTTCATGTCGATCAGAGCACTTAAACTTGCTTTGAAGAGCCTCCATTAAGATTACAGCTCGCTAATGTACGACTGATACGGTATTCTAAGAATATACGAAGCCGACATGCTTGCGGGAGGCAGAATGCGAAGCAATTGCTGCTGTTTAGCGGGCGCAGCCCCCTGGAAGCTATTAGGTGTCTCACAGTGCTGGCCGTAACAAGGAGCGCCAACCTGTGCATTTTAGGCGTCGCACTTCAATGATGCGCGAGAAGAGATGGAAGGAAAGCATATGCATCTTGAAGGGTACTCTACGTCGAAGTTAGACCACTGTTTCCAACCCGCGGTGGCACAACTTTACTAGTGTGGTATGCACACCGCTTCTCAGCAGGATTTCTAATCCGTGTGCGGTGGAAGGGGGGGTCTACGTGGGCGGAAAATGGCCCTGGCTTCGCTGCGGATCCAAGTGAGCGGAGCGTTAGAGCACGTTGTCGACTTCCTTGTTACTGCAGCCAAAGGCCCTGCATATCTGTCGCGTTTTATTTATTTATTTATTTATTTATTTATTTATTTATTTATTTATTTATTTATTTATTTATTTATTTATTTATTTATTTATTTATTTATTTATTTATTTATTTATGTCAACACTTTCAATGCCCGAAGGTGTTACAGAAGGGAGTTGGGAAAGAAAACAGTACATGTCATAAGCGGTAGTACACACATTAATATTCAGCAGCAGAGTTTAACGCGGAGACGTTGAGAGATGGCGACGAAGGTGGCCAAGGGAATCCAATGTTTGGCTGTATTCGGGATGATTGTATCAGAGAGCAAATTATTACAACTGAAATGGACGTCATCTTTATCCCGGAGGTTAATACATTACAGACTCACTAAGAAGTTCATTTTTCAGATGGGCATTATGAAAAATCCTGTGGAATATTGATAAACGGGATATTTTCCTGTGCAGAGAGAAGTCGAGCAGCTGCAAAGTGTGTTTCACCGATGGTGCACTGGAAAAGCTGGAATAATTTGACAAAATAAAACGCGCACTACAGTTCTGTACCGATTCTAATTGATGTATGAATACTTCGTCACTAGGATCCCACAAAGCGCATTCAAGCTCAAATCTTGCAAGAGTTTTATATAATGTTATTTAAGAGAAAATGGTGCTCTTGTTCAAGACCTATGCAACTTCGCAGTGGGCGCGGTAGTTGCTGCGTTTTCAATTTGAAAGGACTGTTCCGTTGAAATTCACGCATCATTCGGATTTGTTGATAGCGATGAAATACTGGCTGCACTTAATTCCTGCAGTACCTCGTATTTGTAAAGCGATGCTTTTCTTGTTTCAGATGAAGCGTAATACTTGCAGACGGTTAATGCTGGCTCAAATTTGCAGCGATAAGCTTGGTACGGTTATGGCCATATTGAATGAGAAGCGTCTCATTCTCCACCCGAAAGAAATGCTGATCACCTCCCTTATTCCGCGGCTTGCATCGCTTTGCGACTTGGTAAGCTGTAATGTCTGATTATCATTATGCATTGGTCATGCTTCTTGGAGTATTACTTGATTCCACTAGTTCTACACGCCCGAGTGTCCTCTCTTTCTGCTCGATTCTGGTGGATCTATATATACACCATTCCTTTCAGCGATGGCCAACTTTGTACGCTTTGTCATGCAACTGACCATAAATAGCTTAAAAACATGCTGCATCCTCAGGATGACCGAGGAGTGACAGTGACCTCATGACACCCAAGCTGTCAGGTAGCAGGTTTTTGTCGATGTATTACATTGTGCGAAGCACACAAACATCCGCGCACTGCCTTTGACATAATGGCTTGTCAGTGCTTATTGGACCTGGGAAAGTTCAATAAAAACTGTTTTGAGGGCGCCATTGCGTTTATTGTCGCCGGTTACTTCATTTTGGAGTACCTTCCATACCTGGTCTGAACCAATCAAGCGTCTAATGCCTTCTTCCTCTAGAACTTCGGGCAAGGCAAATTCATTCGGGACTATTTTATTGCTGTTCTTATAACCATTAATAAAGTCCTTGTCTGAATAGCCTTGGCTCCTTGTACTTATATGGTGCCGAACCTCGAGCGGAGAAACTTCAACTTGGATGGACCATGAAGAGTCTGAAGAATGTGAGTAGCCCGACGACAACAGAGTACGCGGCTCATCGAGGAAGTCAACCAACTCATCGCCGGAAACAAGTTCGATCTCACTGCTTTTTGAACAATGCTTGAGCGTCTGCATAAAATACAGAACAGCTCTCCAAAATGACTGATGCACTTCAGGCGAAAATGACCAGTGAGGAGATTGCCACCGACTACGACTCCATGCTGGAATACGAGGGCCAGGCTGCAGGAGCCATAGGATTGTTGCAGCGTCAGATCGAATTACTCGCATCCGCTGCTTGAGCTACCACAAACCCTGCACGTGCGTCAGTACAGCCGGAATCTCCGATTCTACTGAGTGTAGTGCACACAAAAGAGGCTCTCTGTTGGTTTAGACCGCGGCTAGCAAAGCTCAATCTCCATAGATTTGATGGCGCCCCCGTGAAGTGTCTACCATTCTGGGGGCCTTTTTGCCACTCCATTAACGAAAGATCTGTGCCTAGCAAAGTGGACAGCTTTTAATAGGTCTGGTCTTTTCTAGATGGTCCAGCAGCGAATGCGATTTCCGGAAGACAGACAACAGACGCCAGTTATCAAGACGCAATTCCTATGCTTGAAGAGCGGTTTGGGGGTGCAAGAATTACTCAAGAAAAAAAAACATCTTCAGGACCTTCGGACTCTACAACCGGTTATCATCAGTGAAGGTCGCAGCTCTGAGAAGCCTGCACGACTACGTTCAAATTAATATTAGAGGTCTCAAACTGTCGGAGTACTGGAACCTACTTATGATGGTATGATATGCGAGGTACTCGCCAAGTCAATTCCACTCGGCATCATGGTCGACTCTGACCGACGAAGAACTTTTGGGGCCACGGGCACGAATAAACGGACAAGTTCAGCAAAAGAACTTGACCACTTACTGAAGAACCTTCGCGCTAAGGCAGAGTGCATTTCCTTAACTCCAGTGCACTCTGCTAGAGTGCACATGTTTCAGACAGTGGAAATGATCACAGTTTTGGTTGCCGTGTGACTCGTCCTAAAACGTCAGCAGCAGCTCTAAGCCTAATTGTATTGCGCAAGAAAATCACATGCTTTTTTTTTGTCAATAGAGAAAATAAACAATAGAATGGGATGCATCTGTTCACATCAAAGCAAAAAATCGTCTTTTAACGGCACCTGGAAGCTGCTTCAGATCTTCCACAAGGGTTATCGAGTAAGTACTGGTCACTAGATGAGCTGCTCACACTGTCAAGCAAGACACACGGTAAAGCAAGACAAGCCTCCTCCATGTGCAAGCAAACTGTGTCAAGTAAGGAAGAGATTACAGAGAACGCGGTGAGGAGCAGCTGTGTGCATTTCGAAGTAAATCAAACTAATTGGAAAGTAACAACACTGTGCATTTGCAAACCTTCAGGGGGCGTGTAAATAGAGCGTGCAATTCTGTTTACGCCAGACGCAATTTTAATAATGGCGGCCAATGTACCTCTATCAAGGAGCAAGCGGCGAGAAAACTAAACCTTGAACCAATCAGAGAGGCCGATATGGCAATTAATATCTTTGGCCATGGAAGTGGAATTCGACATGTGCGTCGTTGACTAGCGATAGTCACTATTCAAAGTCAGTTTAACAACGCTGTTCACGAGTCTGAAGTAGTGAAATAACCCTTATCTGCAAAGACATAATTGATGATCCGTCAGACAATGGCTTTATTTAGTGCCTTTAACAACCACAACGAACCAGTCACTGATGCATTTGCCTTACCCCAAGCTCCACAGGAACAATTCATTAGCCTCTTGATTGGTGAAGACCAGATATGGAAGGTGCCCCAAAAGGAAGTAACTACTTGCTTCTTTGGAATAAACGACATGAAGACGGGCTGTCTCTCTTGCCCGTAAATGTCATGCATATCGTAAATGTCATGGCATGCATGTCATGGCAATGAATGGCATGGCATGTAGACAGGACAAGAATGACAAGCATTGATGACATGTATGGCATGACATGAATGGCGTATTGTAACGCTTTGCGGAAGCCAAAACGATGCTAGAGCACCAGCTACGTGGAAAATGCTTCGCATATCCTCGATTCCCACAGTGCGTGGGGTTTGCATATCTCATGTACAGATTTTCTCAAGCATTTAGTAATATTGCTGCTCCGGATATGCCAATTTAAACATTACACATATATGGCTCCAGCGTTGCTGACGCTGTGTGGAGAATCTCAGTGGTTAGATTAACTTTTCTTCGTGCACTTGCTATTTCTCCTTCACTAAGTGTTCCAGTTCTATTGTAAAGCTTTAACGTTGAAGCTTCGTACAGAAACCAAAAGACAAAATTCAGTCAGCACAGCTTTCAGTTAGCATGGAAAGTTGTGCAAAACACACCTTTGCGGTCAGGGTTTATGCACAGCTTCAGTTGTAAACAGCCATAAATGCAAGAACAGTGTCCTCACCGAAGTCACACTTTTGGACGGATTTCTGAGTGCAGCCATACGCGATGAGTAAAACAGCAACAGCCATCCATCTCCATCCGTCCTGTGGCATTGCTGAAATCAAAAGCTCAGCTAAGCGAATTTCCCTTGGACCACTGGGGCCACCGCAAATATTACAGTTAACCCCACTGTTAACCCCACTGTTAGCTCCTGAAAAATTATCCTGCCTCAGGCACCTGCTCCTGGGCTTGTCTATTATGTACGTGAGACGACGCCTACTTCACCAGTCAGAAACCATGACCCATGACTGTTCGTAAGGTGCATGGAGAATGTGATTATTCCTTATTACCAAATTGACAAAATTGGGAAGCCAACGAGGTAATGAAGCGGTCAGCTTCCTTTCAAGAAGAACGGCTATTTAAATCAAGTAATGAATTAACAACTTTTCATCACGTGCCCAGAAACAAGCTATCGGTCTCGGTAATAGTGCCCTTGGCACAATACACGTCGAACTGATGTTAATATGCCTACACACTACAGAACTATAAGACGATATGACGATATAGGTGGCGTAACGTAATGTCTATATAAATACATTTAAATACATTTATATATATATATACATATTAAAAGTGAAGGCGCACGTAGAAAAGCAAAAACATGTTTTGCGACATTTCAGCCAGGTCCGACCATATATATATATATATATATATATATATATATTGTATAGCGGTTTATTGACAACTCAGAAACGCAACTGTCTCAGTCGAGCGTCAGACACCGAGAGCGGGAGCCCATCTCCGTCGGCGGGCCGATGATGATAGTGCGTCCATAGGGCGCGCCAGTCTTCTTCGCTACAATATATATATATATATATATATATATATATATATATATATATATATATATATATATATATTGAAAAACGGAGGACGACCAGGACAGGCAGCACTGGCAGACCCGTTTATTCCACCGGCACGGCCGAGGCTCCAACACGAAGAAGAAGAGAAACAGGGATGATGATGGCTATATACAAATGAGAACGATGAAGTACGTGAAATGTGCTTACACTAATTTCCCCCCCTCGTGGAAGCGGCCAACCTGGCCGCAATCTAAAGATCGGCTGAACGGGGAATAAAGTGCTTCATGCGGGAGACGTGAACAATTTCTGCACTACGACGACGGCGGTCCTCGACGGATTGAAGCGGAGTGACTAGATAGTTCACTGCGGAAGTTTGTTGTAGGACTGTGTAGGGCCCAATGTACCGGTGAAGGAATTTCTCGCAAAGTCCAGGGGTTCGAACCGGCGTCCATAGGAGGACTTGGTCTCCAGGATGGAAGGCGATGTCGCGGCGTTTACTGTCGCAGCGACGTTTTCTTGCTTCTTGGGTAGCGGCGGTGTTGCGACGAGCAATTTCACGGCAATGCGCGAGTCGAGCTGCAAACTCTTCTGGGAGGGAGGTGTTAGGCGAAGCAGGAGAGAAAAAGAATTCGGAGTCGAAGACGGAGGAGGCAGATCGTCCATACACCAGGAAGAAAGGGCTGTAACCGGTAGTTCGTTGTGTCGCAGTATTATAAGCAAATGTAACACAGGGAAGGATGTTGTCCCAGTTTGTGTGGTCAGGACGTAAGTACATAGAAATCATGTCAGAGAGCGTTCGGTGGAAGCGTTCATTAAGGCCGTTGGTTTGCGGGTGATATGTAGAAGTGGTTTTATGCTTCGTATTAGTCTGCCGCAAGACTTCTTCGAGGACGTGGGACATGAAGGCTTTGCCATGATCGGACAAAAGAACGCGAGGAGCACCATGGCGCAAGACTATGGATTGCAGGAAAAAGTCAGCAACCTCAGAAGCAGCACCAGATCGAAGAGGCGCAGTCTCGGCGTATCTTGTTAAGTGGTCTACCGCTGTGACGATCCAGCGGTGACCGGAGGGCGTCAACGGCAAGGGACCGTATAAGTCGATTCCAACGCACTCGAAAGGTTCGGTCGGACATGGCAGAGGCTGAAGAAAACCGGCAGGCGGGGATGTGGAGCGTTTGCGGTGCTGACACAACGCACATGAGGCAACGTATTTGGCTACCGTTGTGGACAATCCAGGCCAGAAGCAGCGGGTCTTGATGCGGTCGTAGGTCTTGAGGAAGCCTAAGTGGCCGGCGGCAACGTCATCATGAAATGCTTCTAAAACTCGAAGACGAAGGCAGCGAGGTATGACTGGGACCCACTTGTTACCCGTAGGATGATAAATATAACGATGAAGCACCCCATCTTGAAGGCGAAATTGCTGAAGCTGGCGTCGCAAGCGGCTGTTGGGTGGTTTAGTTAGGCCGCGAAGGCGATCAATGAGAGTTCGACAGTAGGAGTCTGCGTGCTGAAGGGAAGCTAAATCGGAGCGTGAAGAAAGCTGAGCTTGATCCAGTGACATTAGCGTGAGCTGGTGGGCGGCCGGCGTAGCGTCAGAGTGACGTGGTAGAGACGGGGAGTGCGCACGATCGATAGAAGGTGAAAGCGGGCATCGAGACAGTGCGTCTGCATCATGATGACATTTGCCAGACCGGTACGTTATCGTGAAATCATATTCTTGTAAGCGCAGTATCCAGCGTCCCAGGCGTCCTGACATGTTCTTCATAGATGACAGCCAACACAGAGCATGATGGTCGGTTACGATGGTGAAGTGGCGACCATAGAGATACGGGCGAAACTTCTGAATGGACCAAACAATAGCCAGGCATTCCTGCTCTGTGATCGTGTAGTTCCGTTCAGATGGCGAGAGGGTCCGGCTAGCATACGCCACAACCTGCTCTTTAGACGCGGGACCCCGTTGTAGGAGCACTGCTCCGATGCCTTGCGCACTTGCGTCAGTGTGGAGTATAGTGGGTGCCCTCTCATCAAAATGGCGAAGCACCGGTCCGGAAGTGAGATGTTTCTTAAGGGCTTGAAATGCCGACTCACAGTCTTCGGACCATGTGAAAGAGGCGCCGGTGACCAGGAGCTTATGTAGAGGAGCTGCTATTGTAGCAAAATTGCGTATAAAACGGCGAAAGTAAGACGCCAGCCCGAGAAAGCTGCGCAATGTTTTTTGATTTGATGGGCAAGGGAATTGAAGCACAGCAGCAATCTTCTCAGGGTCAGGTTGGACGCTGTCTTTTGAAACGACGTGACCCAGCACTTTGATGCTTCTGCTGGCGAATGTGCACTTTTTAGTATTAATCTGGAGACCAGCATCTGAAAGGCATTGGAGGACTTCGTCTAGTCTCTGTAGGTGTTGGCTGAAGCTTGAAGAAAAAACAACGATGTCATCCAGATAACAGAGGCAGGTCTTCCACTTAAGGCCACGAAGAACAGTGTCGATCATACGCTCAAACGTGGCTGGAGCGTTGCACAGGCCAAATGGCATTACATTAAATTCATAAAGTCCGTCCGGCGTGGCGAAAGCGGTTTTCTCTTTGTCAGCCTCGTTCATGGGAATTTGCCAATATGCCGACCGCAGATCAAGGCTGGAAAAATATTCCGCTCCTTGTAGTGTATCTAAGGCGTCGTCAATTCGAGGCATGGGATACACATCCTTGCGTGTAATCTTATTGAGCGCTCGATAATCAACGCAAAAGCGAACGGAACCATCCTTTTTCTTCACCAGAACGACAGGAGACGCCCAGGAACTGGATGAAGGTCGTACAATATTTCGTGCTAGCATGTCATCAACTTGGTCTTCAATGATCTTCCGTTCCGACTGCGAAACTCGATATGGGCGACGGCGTATAATTGCAGAACCGTCGGTTTCGATGCGGTGTGCAGCTACGGAAGTCTGGCCCAATGCGGTGGCACAGCTATCAAAGCAGGATTTGTGCTTAGCCAAAAGGGCGAGTAACGCACCCGACTGGGCAGCGGTTAGGTCAGAACCAATTAGGGCTCGGAGAGAAGAAGAATCCAAACCTGAGGTTGGTACTGGTAACGAAGAAGGGGAAAGCGCTGCGACAGAGATCAGTGGCGGGTCGGTGAAGGTTGCCACGGTCATCCCTTTGGGCAACAGCACAGGATCTGGGGTTGTGTTGCAGGCGTACAGGAGAGCTCGGCCACATGAAAACCGGACGAGACAAGGGGCGACTAGAATTCCTCGTGAAGTGCAGCGTGAAGAGGGGGTAACCAGTGCGTCTCCATCGGTTAGCTGGCCGGATGTGACAGCTACAATGTGTTCGTGACCAGGGTGCAGGACGTAATCTGCAGCGACAGCCAAGTTCAAGATGGAGGGTGACGACTCCAAAATAGGTGCATCCGTGGTATCTGTGATGTGGACGACTTTCTCCCTACATGATATGACAGCGGAGGCAGAATGCAGAAAGTCCCAACCGAGAATAAGTTCATGGATGCACGCGGGTAGCACAATCATCTCAATGTGGTGACGAATGCCGTCGATCAAAACACGAGCCGTACATTGTCCGTCGGGGTGAATGGGTACGTTATTAGCGCCGCGTAAAACGGGTCCAAGATAAGGCGTTCTGACTTTACGGAGCCGTGAGCACAAATCACTACGCAGAACGGAAACAGCGGCACCAGTATCGACGAGAGCTTGCACAGGAACACCTTCGAGAGTTACAGATAGCATATTGGCCGGGCGACAAGGAGGTCTTTCCGAAGTTCGACAGGACGCAGTTTTCCCTCCAAAAACTGCAATCCTTAGTTTTCCGAGTGTTGGTCAGCAAGGCGGGAGATGGGGCGAAGCGGTGATGCAGAGCGGCGGTAGGGAGAAGGAGAACGTCGTCTAGCCGAACGGAAGCCCTGAGGCAGACGTGGAGACGCTGGAGGAGATGGAGAACGACGCTGCGTAAAAGCGGACGGGCCTGGGTAGTAAGCATCGTGTCGGCGGTTCTCGTCTCGCTCGAAATCGGCATAGCCTCGGCTTACATCCAGCTGGCGGCGACGGCAGTAACGCGATATGTGGCCCCGTATACCGCAGTAAAAGCAGACCGGACGAGGTGGACGCCACGGAGTATACGAAGGTGCAGCAGGTGCTTGGGCGCCCATAGAGGCCAAATGGCCGCAGGTGAGGTCAGGAGGCCCAGGAGGGACAGTAGCAGGTGGCATTGCAGCGACTTCCGCGTATGTGGGCATCGGGAACGCTGCTGGGGCAACAGACGTTGTCGGTGTCGTCATGGCTGCCAACTCCTCCTTCACAAGGTTGCGCAAGTCGAACGTTGGCGATGGGGCGGGAACAACAGTGGATCGCCGCTGTTGCTGCTCCTGAAGTTCTTCGCGAATAATAGAGCGGATAAGAGCACGTAAATCAGAATGAGGTGGCATGGGAAGGTCGCTGTCACGGTGAAGACGGAGGGCCTGAAGCTCGTCCAAGCGCTGGCACGTCGATGTAATATCTTGAACCGAGGTAGGATTTTGGACAGCTAAGGCGTTGAATGCGATGGAACCAATGCCTTTAAGAATATGGCGAATGCGTTCGGCTTCCGTCATTCCAACGTTGGCGCGGCGGCATAGAGCCAGGACATCTTCGATGTACGATGTATATGACTCTTGCGGAAGTTGAACACGCGCAGCGAGCTTCTGTTTGGCGACTTCTGAACGGCCAGATGAAGACGCGAAAATTTGCCGCAAGCTGGTAGTAAACGCTGACCAGTCGGTGAAGTCAGTTTCGTGGTTAAAATACCACGTCTTCGCAACGTGGGTCAGATAGAACGCACCTCCACCACTTTGAAAGACGGAAGACGACCAGGACAGGCAGCACTGGCAGACCCGTTTATTCCACCGGCACGGCCGAGGCTCCAACACGAAGAAGAAGAGAAACAGGGATGATGATGGCTATACACAAATGAGAACGATGAAGTACGTGAAATGTGCTTACAATATATATATATCGTTTCTGTAATTTAATTATTAAGTACAAGTGATATCTCCTATGTTGTCCTTGACGTCTTTGTTGGCTTCTTATGGTACGATTATTAAAACAAATCAGGCCCCTCGGTTCCCTTTCTTCTCGACTCCGGCAACATTGATTCCTTCAGGGAGCATGTGTGGGTTCATTGACCAGTTGCCTTCACCCTAAAAGACTACGTACTCATGACGCCTACGGCAGAAAGGATGGTCCACATCCACCTCCTAGGTTTCTGAGCGGTGGCGCTGGCTAACACTCCCAGGGTTAGTTCTAGCAGCACAGCATCAGTACCCCAGAAAGTGGATGGGAAAACGACGCCATGGTACCTGCATTCGTATGAGCATCGCACGCGCAATGCGAAGACGTGGGATCCTTCTTCCCCTGCGGCAAGTTGTTTTTACATCCACTTTCATTTCCAATTATCTATAATATTGTCACGTATTAGTGACGCTGAAGAAAACAGTCGTAAAACTGTGTACGACGAAACTGGTTGTTTATTGGGCGAACCTGTGCCCACAAAAGCAAGGTACACTCAAAGCACAACGATAGCGGCGAACACAGTCGGCGATCGTCGAAAATCTGATCAGTGGCGCGACGCGTCGGCTTTTATACCTCAGTCATCGAAGGTTCCAGATCAATCCCTGATGCCCGCGTGTCTTCCAGAAAGTTCTAGACAATTCGCGTCGGTCACACAATCAGATAACATAAGCGTCGCTGAAAACAGGCAACGAAAAGAAGCATAGATTAACGTTCTAGAAACTTCCGATACAGGCGCGTCCTGCGCGGAGCGATAACGTTTAACATTTGTTAGCCGGTGGAAAGCGGCCATCGGCGAAAGATAAACATGTATACGTGTCAATACCCTCCCCTTAAAAAGCATCGTCCCGATGCTACAAACAAACGCGAAAGCGAAAACAAAACCACGCGTACAGAAAGGGACAAAAATAACAGAGCAACAAAGGACCTAAGTTCCTCAGCGGGCGTAGAAAGGCTTAAGACGCACCACGTGGATGACTTCGGGTCGTGCGCGGCGCCGCTGTGATTGCGAAATGCCGTCTGGCACGACCTCATAGTCCAGTGCGCCAATACGTCGCATTATCTTATATGGTCCGAAATAGCGACGCAACAGTTTCTCGCTAAGTCCTCGTCGGCGTATCGGAGTCCAGACACAAACACGGTCGCCGGGCTGGTACTCGACGTAGCGTCGTCGTAGATTGTAGTGTCGGCTGTCAGTCCTCTGCTGGTTCTTGATGCGCAGGCGGGCGAGCTGTCGACCTTCTTCGGCATGCTGCAAATAAGTGGCAACGTCGAGATTTTCTTCGTCAGCGACGTCTGGTAGCATGGCGTCAAGCGTCGTTGCCGGGTTCCTTCCGTAGACCAGGTTGAACGGCGCCATGTGCGTCGTTTCTTGCATGGCCGTGTTGTATGCGAAGGTCACGTACGGAAGGATGGCATCCCACGTCTTGTGTTCGACGTCGACGTACATTGCCAGAATGTCGGCGATGGTCTTATTTAGGCGCTCGGTGAGGCCATTCGTCTGCGGGTGGTAGGCGCTGGTGCAGCGATGGCTTGTCTGGCTGTACCTCAGGATGGCTTGAGTTAGTTCTGCCGTAAACGCCGTGCCTCCATCGGTGATGAGGACTTCTGGGGCACCCTGACGCAGGAGGATGTTCTCAACGAAGAATCGGGCTACCTCGGCAGCACTGCCTTTGGGCAAGGGTTTTGTTTCGGCGTAGCGGGTGAGGTAGTCCGTAGCTACGACAATCCATTTATTGCCGGACGTCGACGTCGGAAAAGGCCCCAGTAAGTCCATCCCGATCTGCTGGAACGGTCTGCGAGGTGGCTCGATCGGCTGTAGAAGTCCGGCTGGCCTTGTCGGCGGTGTTTTGCGTCGCTGACAGTCTCGGCATGTCCTTACGTAATGGGCGACGTCGGCAGAGAGGCGAGGCCAGTAGTATTTTTCTTGTATCCTCGCGAGCGAGCGGGAAAAACCGAGGTGTCCAGCCGTTGGGTCGTCATGGAGAGCTTGCAGAACCTCTGGACGCAATGCTTCGGGTACCACGAGGAGGTAGTTGGCTCGGAGAGGCGAGAAGTTCTTCTTTAGGAGAATGTCGTTTTGCAAGAAAAACGACGCCAATCCTCGCCTGAACACCTTCGGCAAAATGACGGTGTTGCCTTCCAGGTAGGCTACAAGGCTCCTTAGTTCCGGGTCGGCTCGCTGTTGTTCGGCGAATTCGTCGGCAGTGATGGGTCCCAAGAAAGTGTCGTCATCCTGATCGTCTTGTGGCGGCGGTTCGACGGGGGCGCGAGACAAGCAGTCGGCGTCAGAGAGTTTTCGCCCGGACTTGTAAACGACGGTGATGTCGAATGCTTGAAGTCTTAGACTCCACCGTGCGAGGCGACCTGAAGGATCCTTCAAGTTAGCTAGCCAACACAAGGCGTGGTGGTCGCTCACAACTTTAAAGGGCCTGCCATAGAGGTAGGGACGAAACTTTGATATAGCCCAGATGATGGCGAGGCACTCCTTTTCTGTTGTGGAATAATTTGCTTCCGCCTTCGATAGCGACCGGCTAGCGTAACTTACAACCCTTTCTAGTCCGTCAGTCCTCTGCACAAGAACGGCGCCGAGTCCTACGCTGCTTGCGTCGGTGTGGACTTCGGTATCGGCGTTTGCGTCGAAATGCGCAAGTATTGGCGGCGATTGCAGGCGTCGCTTCAGTTCTTCAAATGCTTCGACTTGCGGCGTCTCCCACTTGAACTCGACGTGGAGTTGGCGGCGATTGGTGCAAGTATTGGCGGCGATTGTGGCTTAGCGATCCGCGAAAAATCCTTGACGAAGCGCCTGTAATAGGCGCACAGTCCAAGAAATCTACGCACTGCCTTCTTGTCAGCGGGCGGAGGAAAGTTGGAGATGGCTGCAGTTTTCTGAGGGTCGGGGAGCACTCCAGACTTGTTGATGACGTGGCCCAAGAACAAGAGCTCCTCATATGCGAAGCGGCACTTTTCTGGCTTTAACGTGAGTCCGGAGGTTTTGATTGCTTGAAGAACTGTTTCAAGGCGCCGCAGGTGTTCTCCGAAGCTTGAGGCAAACACAACGACGTTGTCCAAATATACGAGGCAAGTCTGCCATTTCAAGCGTGCCAGTACCGTATCCATGACGCGTTGAAAAGTCGCAGGTGCCGAGCAAAGACCAAACGGCATGACCTTGAACTCGAACAGTCCGTCTGGTGTAACAAACGCAGTCTTCTCCCGGTCCCTCTCGTCGACTTCGATTTGCCAGTAGCCGGTTTTGAGGTCCATCGACGAAAAATACTTTGCGTTGTAGAGTCGATCCAAGGCGTCGTCAATCCGTGGGAGGGGGTATACGTCCTTCTTCGTGATCTTGTTGAGGCGACGATAATCGACGCAGAAACGTAGGGTTCCATCCTTCTTCTTCACTAACACCACGGGGGACGCCCACTGACTCTTGGACGGCTGGATGATGTCGTCGCGTAGGATTTCGTCGACTTGGTGGCTTATGGCTTCACGTTCGCGCGCCGAAAGTCGGTACGGGCTCTGACGGAGTGGGCGGACATTTTCGTCAGTGATGATGCGGTGCTTGGCGACAGGGGTTTGTCGAACTTTGGACGACGACGAGAAGCAGTCCTTGTATTGCAGGAGCAGAGCTTTTAGTTGTTCTTTCTTATGCCTGGAAAGGTTTCGATTGACGTCGAAAATTGGCTCAGGTATTATAGTCGTCGTTGCAGGTGCACTGGAATCCGTGAAGGCGAAAGCACTGCTGGCTTGTACTATTTCGTCGATGTAGGCGACCGTGGTGCCTTTGTTAATGTGCTTGTATTCAGGGCTGAAGTTCGTGAGCATCGCCCTTGCTTTCCCTGCACGTAGCTCAGCTATGCCTCTAGCGACGCAAATTTCACGGTCGAGCAGTAGGTGATGATCGCCCTCGATGATGCCCTCCATGTCTGCAGGCACTTCGGTACCGACAGAAATCATTACGCTGGAGCGAGGCGGAACGGTGACTTGTTCTTCAAGCACATTCAAGGCATGGTAACTTATGCTTGTATCCGGTGATAGCGCGTTGTGCGTTGAAAGCGTTATCGACTTGGATCTTTAGTCGATGACTGCACCGTATTGGTTTAGAAAGTCCATGCCTAGGATGACATCCCTGGAGCAGTGCTGCAGGATTACGAAGCTCGCCGGGTAAGTGCGGTTGTTTAAAGTGACTCGCGCTGTGCAGATTCCAGTCGGCGTTATTAGGTGGCCTCCAGCTGTCCGGATATCGGGTCCTTGCCAGGCTGTTTTCACCTTCTTAACTTGGCGGCGAACGGGCCACTGAAGACGGAATAGTCGGCTCCAGTGTCGACGAGAGCGGTGACGTTAAGGCCATCGATGAGCACGTCTAGATCGGTAGACCGGCGTCTGGCGTTGTGGTTAATTCGTGGCGTCGGATCACGGCTGCTTCGGCTTGCTCTGCTGCTGCTACGTCGCGTCGGAAGGTCTTCTTTCGGCGGCGAAGTGCTGTCAAGGCTGTTGCTAGGCGGCGTGCTGATATCTCGTCGTGATGAATAGCGAATCGTCGTCGTCGGCGGCGTCGGAGGATCTTCGGCATTGCGTCGTACAGCAACCGCACCTCCATCGGTTGCTGCTTTAGTTTCCCGGGTAAGGGCTGGGAGATCGGCCCCGGGTGGGACCGTTGTACTGACGGCGATGCGGCGAGATGTAGCAGGCCTGGTGACGGCGAGCGTGAGGATCGTCGTGGTTGCCACTGGGCTCCGGCGAGGTAGTCGGCGATGTCGCGCGGTCGTTCACCTCGATCGGAACGCGGCGCGTTGACGGGGAACCCTCGGAGGCCCATCTCGCGGTATGGGCATCGGCGGTAGACATGGCCGACTTCCCCGCAGTGATAGCAGAGCGGGCGGTGGTCGGGGGCGCGCCAAATGTCCGTCTTCCTCTGGTAGCTGTGCTGGGCGACGGGCGGGCGTGCTGGCGGCGGCGGCGGTGGACGACGGAACTGCGGCGTTACGGGGCCCTGGCGCGAGGGCGGAGGGGGGCCTTGACGACGGGCGACGGCGGCGTAGGTCAGCGCTTCCGGCTGGGGATGCGGCGATTGTGGCTGCACATCGGGAACTCCAAGTGAGCGCTGAACTTTTTCTTTGACGACGTCGGCGATAGATGCCACGTGAGGCTGCGACCTGGGAAGGAGCTTATGCAGCTCTTCGCGAACGACCGCTCTAATGGTCTCGCGCAGGTCGTCGGCGCCTAGCGCTTGAGCGTCGGCGTAGTTGGTCAGGGCACGGCGGTTGTATTGCCTGACGCGCATTTCAAGCGTCTTCTCGATCGTTGTAGCCTCGGAAAGAAATTCGGCGACAGTCTTGGGCGGGTTGCGCATCAATCCGGCGAATAGTTGGTCTTTGACGCCCCGCATCAAGAACCGAACTTTCTTTTCTTCAGACATGTCGGGGTCGGCGTGGCGGAAGAGTCGAGTCATCTCCTCCGTGAAGATCGCGATGTTCTCGTTCGGCAATTGCACTCTGGTTTCTAAGAGAACCTCTGCCCTCTCCTTTCGTACGACACTCGTGAAAGTCCTCACGAAGTTTTCACGAAAAAGGTCCCACGTAACCAGGGTGGTCTCTCTGTTCTCAAACCAGGTCCGAGCAGCGTCATCTAACGAAAAATAGACATGGCGCAACTTGTCGTCGTCGCTCCATTTGTTGAACGTCGCGGTCCGCTCGTATATCTCCAGCCAGGTTTCAGGGTCTTCAGCCGATGATCCACGGAAGGTCGGTGGCTCCCGAGGTTGCTGCAGCAGGATGGGGGACGCTGGTGCTGCCATTTTGGTCGTTGACTTGGCCTTGATTGCAGTGGTCTTTTCGGGAAGAAGTCCGAACTCCGGCACAAGTCCTTGCTGCCTACGGCTAGCTCGCTGGTCCTTGGCGACGTTGGTCTCGTCCTCCGGTTTCGGGCTTGGGTCGCGGCTTTGCGGGGGTGTTCGGTGCATGAACGAACTAGCACCTCCACCAGATGTCACGTATTAGTGACGCTGAAGAAAACAGTCGTAAAACTGTGTACGACGAAACTGGTTGTTTATTGGGCGAACCTGTGCCCACAAAAGCAAGGTACACTCAAAGCACAACGATAGCGGCGAACACAGTCGGCGATCGTCGAAAATCTGATCAGCGGCGCGACGCGTCGGCTTTTATACCTCAGTCATCGAAGGTTCCAGATCAATCCCTGATGCCCGCGTGTCTTCCAGAAAGTTCTAGACAATTCGCGTCGGTCACACAATCAGATAACATAAGCGTCGCTGAAAACAGGCAACGAAAAGAAGCATCGATTAACGTTCTAGAAACTTCCGATACAGGCGCGTCCTGCGCGGAGCGATAACGTTTAACATTTGTTAGCCGGTGGAAAGCGGCCATCGGCGAAAGATAAACATGTATACGTGTCAATATATTTAATTCCATGAGTAAATACAAGTAATTTCAGCTATTGTCTCCATGGCGTCTTTTTTTGTTGGCTTCGTACGATATGATTAATAAAAAAATTGGGCACCTCGGTTGCCTTTCTTCTCGTTCATATTGTATCGAATGATACAAGGACTTCTGAGATAACTATTTATTGGAGGCTAACTTGTGCCCAGCCAGTAAATAAATTAAATAGCTGCAGCGTTCCAAGCAGGAGATCAAGAAGCCTTCTTTTCCTCGAGCGGCGCCTCACTTTCTCTTCTTTTTGACAACGGTCACATATATCCCAGTGCGTGCAGCCAATGCACGTGCCATTTAGTCTTTGTTGTTCTTACTAATACACCGTTGTCCTCTTGGAGGGCGCACGAACCTGCGCGCGTTATTTAAAGACGGTTTTTGTCTTGCGTCAATATATATATATATATATATATATATATATATATATATATATATATATATATATATATATATATATATATATATATATATTGGCCAACAAGCACCGGGACGGTGCTTCATCGGCCGGGGATAATGTCACGAGCAATGGAAAAGACAAAGACATTGTAGTGGGGCTGGGTCAGAGGCTCTCTTGTCGGACTGAAACCTGCTGGAACCTGTGCGCTCTGTGCAGTCTTGACTAGGCAAGCGCTAGCCGTTTACGGTTAATTAAATACTCCCCGTAACAATATATATATATATATATATATATTATGAACGAGAAGAAAGGAAACCGAGGGGCCCAATTAAAAAAACTTTATAATGATGCAAGGTATGAGACCGTGCTAGTTGATTTCACTGATAATAATTTAATTCGCAACGAGACACAACAATAAATTAATAAATTGGCGGCAGTAGGAACTATAGTAATCATAATACTGAAAAAGTACAGCCACAGTAAAACTAGCAATCATCCAATATAACTTCTCTAAAGAAGAGCATGTAACTTCCTACTTCTGGTCTTGAATACAACACTGCAGATTACAGTACACATCGAAGCTTGATGCAAAAACAAATCAATAACCGTTGAAGAAAACACTATAACGTCTGAATGGTCCCTGTATCCCACGGCTGTGCCGCACCTGAATTCTATTTGTCCTTCGCAAACGTTCTTTGAAATTATTTTCCGTAACGATATATTCTGGTGAATTTCTGTGGAATTAAAAATGTAAATTAATAAATATATGTACGCGTATTATATTCGTTGTGTAGCCACAGCTTCAGAGAGTATTCCAACTTGCCTAGTTCTTTATTATTATAATGATCAGGACTTGGAGATCGATTGATTAGTCTACCAAGTAGTCTACAAATGCTACACCGCTAGTATTCTTTTAGTATTCTTTTCTATTCGTGATTAATCGGTTAAGGTCCGGCCACACTAGACCAGCCCGACACCGGCAAGATAACGATAAGACAGCGACGCTTATGATTCACTGACTAGTGAAACGGCGTTGTAGGCCTACAAAGCCATTACAACGTTGTAGGCCTACAAAATCAGGCCTACAACGCCGCCGACGCGACCGATGACAGCGAGTAGTAAAAGTGTGACAAGATTTCGTGATGCCGACACCAACAAAACCCGTCTGCAAACTGCCGTTCGGTCAGTCTTCGTGAAATCGACAGCAGAGCGAAAATGTCCCACCGGCAATGTCATTACCGCAGCAAGCGCCCTAAAGGACCTTAATAAAGTTTTTCATGCATCCATTCATAATCTCCTTTTCACTGAACGTTAAAGAAGAGGCGCTTATACACAAGTTTCACCACATCGGCTAATCGCAAAGGCCTAAAAAACGGCCCCCTTTTTCTTCTTTGAATCTTCAGTTGTTAGTGAGTGCCTGCGGTGTGTTTCTTCTGTTTGTCGTCGTTTGATAGCGAAAGCACTATATGCTGCATTACACGAAAATTCTTCGGCGCCATCGTGACCGAAAGAGGGTACCCTACATGGCTGACGGTGCAAAAAGGAAAAACATGTCAAACAATTGCTGACACTGACGTCAAATGTCTCAGGGAGGATCCTGTAAACAAAACAAAGCAGCACTTGGTACATTTCGGTCTGGGCGAGAACCGAGCCCGGGCCTTCGTGCTGCGAGACGAGCACGCACCCCCGACGCCCCGGCGGCTCCACGATTCTGGATGAACAAAGGTGTGCCTAGTGCGCGCGTCATTGCACGCGTCACGTCACAGACATCTGATTGACTAAAAGTGCGGCGTAGTGGGTGCGTCATTGGGCACGTGACTGCGCAGCCAATGGGCAGGAGGTGGCGCTACGTCAGAAGTGTATAAAATGAGCGAGTTCATGACTTCCGAGGTCTACAAACGTCATGTTTTCGCATCCACACACGTAAGTAGCCTTAAGTGTATCTGCCGAATTTTAGCGATGTTTCCGCCTTTCTAGAGATATGCACTGAGAGCCGTTTAAGACGCCCGGCTACTCATATCAATTTGTCTGTGTGATACGACGATAACTGTATGCGCAAATCTGTATGATTTGCACCATTTCGTCAGTATTTCAGGTCAGCGCTACATTGGTTCCACTGTATTTGAAGCTAACGACCGAGCGGCGGCAAATATAAACAAATGCGTCCAGTGCGCCATGGCCGTGCGTCACTGTGAAAAAGTTGTGGCGCTATCTATCGAGCAAGGAAACAAGCAAACATTCACGTATGTATGATCTCTGAGATTTGACGGCGCATATAACCTGAGAGGCTACATACAACTTCTATAACCTCCTGAGGTTATACTATGGAACATAATCGCTCTTCAAAGTGGTCTTTATTGTCCACTGTTATGTTATAAGCTCGAAAAAAAATTTTTCAAAATTTATATGCCCGGTTCGATGCCAAGAGCTGCGTATCCATGTACGTCTCAATGTCTTCATCACATGTTTGCTAGCATCAACACAGCATTTCATTGCTTAAACGCAGAGATGAAGGTGGAACTACGGGTAGTACATTGCCATGTAGCTATTTGCCGCGTCCGGCATAAGGCTGCTTTCGGTCGTCTGAGAGAACACAGAGGTCTAGGTGATTTGAGTGTCAAATTTCTCGAAAGCGGATGGAAATAATATGAGTAAACCGCGTTGCGGCTCGAGGTGGAGTTTGGGCCGAGAATCCACCAAGCCCATCGAGAAGCATCCAGTAGTAGGAAATGAAGGAAAAGGTTTAATTTACATTATGCACACTGGCCCCTGGTACGGAAGCCCACTCCATCAGGAGCATATTCAACGTCTCAATTCGTATCAGGCGACGTCAGCACCCCTGCACTGCACCACCGGTCTCCACTTTTTGTCCTTTCGTCCTCCCTAGGAGACTCAACTGGGGAATCTGTTGACCTTGGTGCGGCCAATAAGAGGGGTTGTATTGTTCACCGAACTCCGCCTCTACTGTTGCACCCTCGCCCTCGCATTTGCTGCAACTGCGTGGTCATCTGGGAAACCGAGCTCGTTGCCGTTCTCACGGTAGTAATTCTTCGAAGTTTGCCTCTCGCCTCAATCCGTGACATCTTCGTGACGATCAGCTTGTCAGGGTCGGTGTCGGGCGCTGTCGCCGTCTGGGCGACGCTGATGAAAGGGGCTGCATCGGGGCAACACCAATGGATGCGCACTGTCTATTTGGGACGCTTGTCTGCCCGTGACCATCGGTGTCGGGCACTGTCGCCGCCTGGGCGACGCTGATGAAAGGGGCTGCATCGGGGCAACACCAATGGATGCGCACTGTCTATTTGGGACGCTTGTCTGCCCGTGACCATCGGTGTCGGGCACTGTCGCCGTCTGGGCGACGCTGATGAAAGGGGCGGCCTCGTGGGAAACGTCCAAGGTATACGCTGTCCCAGGTAGAGATGTAACAACCGCTTCTCTACAGTTACACATGCACCGTACTGCATACCCAGAATAAATATGTCGAGTATTCACTTCCGAGTAAATGTAGAGAAAAAAGTTAAAGGCAATGTGCAATGTATTGTGCACGGTGTCTTAGGAGGTTAACCACCTTTGTGAGGCCTAATGGGCCCACAAACTGAGAATGGATCTCGGAATCATTGCGCGGTTGTCGCTAATAATTTGTTGTCGAAGCATCGTTACTCAAGGCGATAGCATATATGGCAACCTGTTGAGAGCGTTAGGACGAAACCGTGTTGGCCAACTTGATGGGTTCGAGGCGGTCACCTCGAAGGCGGCGCCATGTTCAGTCGTGTATGGTCATGTCCACGTCGTGTCGTGGCAGTGTGACAAGAAAATAACCCACTCTATGCCGACGAATCCTTTCCCGCCAACGCTCCGCCGACACGGCCGTCAGCGATGCGTCTGCTGACTGTTGGCGTCGGTGCAGTGTCACAGGGTCACCGGCAGGACGAAAAACGCTGTCGCCAACCGTCGGCATACCAAAATCGATGTCGTGTCGGCCTAGTGTGCCCGGGCCTTTACCGTCGCTTGAGCAAAATCAGGCAACCACCAGCACCGATGTTCCAGCTTCGCTTGTTCAGCGTCACAAAAGGGACGGGATTTACAGACTGCGCTAATATGTTCCCAGATGGCGAGTGCGTGCCTATCAGGAGTATAAAAAAAAGCCACCCATGCGCGCTGCAGTTCAAACCAGCTGGGAAAATGCACATGTTAAAGCACCCACTACAGTGAAAGTTAACATTCTTCTTAGTGTGTTTCATATGCTTCACATATGTCCACTCAATCAAGGTGTCGCTCACGTGGCAACGAGCGCAAATATCCATTCTTATGCCGTACAAAATCGGAGGG